>NW_027505492.1:0-171800 GCF_021521415.1 Bidens hawaiensis | reverse complement strand
TCAGAGGGGGTGGGGCGTCTATAAGTGATATACATTTATTATAGGCCAACATATTGACATTATGGCCTTAGTTCAATAGCAAACCGGTTAAACGAAAACATACCGTTTAACTACCCGCTGTGGATTAAAATGCAAAAGAGAGTTACAAAACAAGCATTTTATCATCCGTCAAGCCGAAAAAGATTTACAAAACACTTAGTGGGAATGTTTTAAGAGATTTAAATGAAAATATTTTTGATTTTTACAAACGAATAGTATGTTTTTATAAATTTACACAAAAATAGCCGAAAAACACTCGTCTTCGCACTGTTTGTCGTACCCGATATATTTTTCGCGCAAAAACCGAACCCAAAATAAATTTGGACTCGGGATTTCACGTTCGGACATGTAAATCGAGAAAAGTGGGCCAAATGGGCCAAAAAGGGGGCCCAACAAGCCCAGCCGGCCAAAGTTGACTAAACACCCTTTTTATTAATATTAATTTGTTTTATTTATTATAAACAAGTTATGATATTTTAGAACTCATTTTTCCAGAAATTCTTCATCAATTAGCTGCTGTTGTTTCACACCACAGCAAAACCCTAAGGTATTAATCCATTTTAATCAATTTCTACCATGTTTAATTATGTTAAAAATTAGTTTGATTGCCAAAAATCAATTCTAACCATGTAAAAACTCTAAAAATGGTCAAAAAAATATACTTTGATCATACACATGGTAAGGAACCTGTTTTGATAAGTTTTTTTTGGCCATAAACACGAATTAGAGGGTTTAAATGACATTTTACGGTTCAAAAGTTCGGTTTAGAATCCTAACCGAAACCCTAACTTTCATGGCTGGTCTCTTGATGATACATGCTTGTTTTGTGATATAGGACCTGTACCTAGCTTACCTAGATGCACAAGAACCCGAAAACTTGTGTAAGAGAGCGAAAACGAATGAAAACCGTAAAATTAATGCCGAAATGTTCGATTACGGGCTGTTTAGGTTTAGATTGTGATGTGCATATTATCAGCTTGTAAATTTTGCAGGGACATCAGGGACCATATGAATGAGTCCCTATCCAAAATTTGGTAATTTTTCGACCATCCGAGAATATTTGGCGAATTTATTACCGAATAGGGACGTTTATTTGGGAAAAAGACTTAAAATGCTTGAAAACTTATGAAATTTTTTGGGAAACTCAGAATTAGTTTAATATGATCACATATGAAATTTGGGGTCATTTGGAAAACCCTAGCTATATTTTATAGATTCGCGTTTAGGTCGGGTTTTCGTAGTCGTTTTTGGTTCGAAAAGGATAACTGTCAAGATGGTTAGCTTCTGGAAAATTTATAGGTTTTTTTGGGAAGTATTTTTATCACTCAGGAATTTTGTTGGATTTTTTCGGAAATCGTTTGGTATAAACGGACGATTTTCGGGCTAAATATAGCATATAAAATGAATTTTTATAAATAAATAAATCTGTAAATAATTCCAAAAATATTTTTATAAAAATCTACACCTTTTAATTGATAAGTTTCTAACTTTTCATAATTTAATGATAAACGGATCATTAATTGTGCTAATTTGAATGTTAAGCAAATTCAATTTTGACAAAAACCGACGGGTTTGCGATTAACGAACCGGTTAGAATATTTGACCATCATGAGTGATCAAAAGCATATTTTCAGACTAGTTAAGTAAAAAGGAACTTTTTGTGGGAAATCCGGACAATTGGGATAGATTGTGCGCGTTTTTCTCAAAACCAAACTGAATAAACAAAAATGAGCCCCGTAGCGAATCCAGACCCCTAAATTGTGATCTTTCTTTATGACTTAATCACTTTATCAACCAACACGTTTATCCAAGTTTACATACTCATAATTATTTTCCAAACGCGTAAACGAGCAACTTGGCCCAACTGGTGAAACGGGGAACTAAGCCAAGTTCGATTTTAAATATTAGACATTGAACAACATCACAATTTAAGTCTACTGACACTTTCTGGGCGTGACAGCTATACCCAGACTAATATGCAGCCCAGTCTAGTATGAAGATTATAATAATATTAAAATATTAATATTATTATAATATTTATTATAGGGACTAAGGGATAGCAAGGGAAACGAACCCCTAGCTGACATTGCCCTGAGTATCTACAAAACCGTGAGTTTCATGACCGCTCTTTTCAAACTGTTTACGAATTTTGGGGTGAGAAGCATGTTTATGTGCGCTATCTATCTGAAAACGGTTCAGGATATAAGTTATCTGAACATTCACAAACGAAAAGTCCCTACAAACATAATGATTAACTATGTGCTAACGAAAGGTCAAATTGTTACTTTTACGTTTGTGGACCACGCCCTAATGTGATGGAATACTGTTGTGCAAATTCGGGGACAAGAGGCAATCAACCGTATGTCTTGGGCAGAACTTAAAGATCTTATGATAAGATACTTCTGTCCGATAAATGAAATTTAGAAATTAGAATAAAACTTCGGAATTTAGAAATGAATGGTGCAGATCATTTGGGGTACACCCACCACTTTAACGAACTGGCCGTCTAGTTCCATGGTTAGTTTCCCCAAAATATAAATGTATTGAACGCTACATTTGGGGTTTAGCCCCCGAAGTCAGGAGTATGGTAAATTCAACTGGCCCCTTAAATTTCAAAAATGCCGTGTTGCGAGCCGGCATTGTAGCTTCTGATTTGGTTAGAAGTGGTGCGCTGAGAATGCCTGGGGAATCATCTTGTACAAAACTAACCGAGTATGAGGCGATGGTACAAGGAAGACAACAAAATAAATGTGCACGCACTACGATATAAAATTACGCCATTACCAGTTCTGATGTGAAACAAGAGAAGTATAAAGGGATGTTGCCAAAGTGTAGGGAATCTGGTATCATCATGTAGGTGAATGTCGAACAAATGGGTGTTATAGATGTGGGAAGGTTGGACACTATGTCTGTGACTGTAAAACCATTCTAAACACTACGAGCCGGCCATCTCAAATACACAACCGCACCATCCATAACTACCTCGACCACAACCTAATTCTCTTACAACCGATACAATTAACCTAACCTATGATAAATCACCCTACTTGCTATGTCTGTGGTAGTACAAAACACTTCAAAAGAAACTTCCCCAAGTTAAGTGGAGAACATGTATTAACGTTTAACCAGACTAGAGGTCGCTTCTGTGATTGACTCGAGTGGAGCACGATCATATCTGAATGTGATAGCAGGTACATTCACAAATTCTGACTAGTACGCTTCAAATTAATTAACACATGTACCAATAGAAGTTTCATTTGTTAAATTTCTACCCTTAGAAAAATATATTGATTAATAAATTAATAAACCTCTATGCTATAAAACTCTCTAACGATAAATCTATAACAATTACCCAAATAAACTGAAACTCTTCCTTCATCCTAAGCAACCAACCATTCCTTATTAATCCACTCCTAGTAGAATTAGGAAGTTTTGAGGTAATAAACATGGACTAATACTTGAAAAAAATAAATAAATAAAATAAAAAATAATTAAACAAAATGAAAATTGTATGTAAGGATAGGACTTAGAATATCCCTTCCAAATAGCGAAATGATCGAAGTACAGGGAGAAAGCCCTGGATCCAAAATGCCTTCGCATCCCACCTTAAAGTAGATTTTAAAACAATTACATCAAGGAATTCATGTAGACTCGAGCAAGTGGATTGTTTCATCGAGATCAAATCCAAATCACGATTTCATTTTCTTGTTCTTAAATGGGCCTTTTAAATCTTTTTAGGTTTATGCTCTACTCCGAGTAAAGATCCGCCTGATTTTGATTTGCACATATAGTACAAATGCTCCTATTACCACTTTTTTTCGTTACCCCCCCCCCCTTTTCAATTCATGCATTCCATAAAAAAGGTTAACGGATTCATGCATATTACTCAATTGATTAACATAATAGTTTGAAAAAAAAAATTCTTTAAAAAAAGGAATACTTTATGATATAAAATAGAAATAGATATATTACCACTTGGTTTTTTTAACGGAGCCTAGATACTTCAATGTAGTAGTCCAACTAAGACAACCATAAATTCTTCTAATTGATAATAGTAATCCAAATCCCCCCCCCCCCAAATGGATCTAATTGCACTTCACGCTCCAAATTTTTGATGATGAAATGAATCTTTCGTGGGCGAAACAGAGGATATCTCGATTGGGGAGAAAACGGGGAAATCCCATATGACCAAATATATCTGGCAAGTTGCACTATACTGAGATTATCATAAGACCAATAAGTTGATTTGAGATCTCGCTGTCAACCTCTTGACCTAAAAAAAGTGATCTTTCTATATAAAGTCGGTTGATTAGGGTCAAATAGTATCCCTTAAGAACCGTACAGGCGCCTTTTAACGCATACGGTTCAAAATAATTAATTTGTATTTTCCAATACTCATTATTTTTTCATAGCAAGTTTCTTCTAACTTATAATAAAAGGATTTTTTTTCACTAAATATGATTTTGTCTTCTTTTCCTTATAACGAACGTATATATATTAAAAAAAGAATTCATTAAACTTATCCAATTAACTTCTCATTGATGGACTGTTTCATTGTAAGTCCCGAATCTGGATCACTACAAATATGATATCAACAATCTAGGTATTGGTGCGGAAATCCAACGCTAGATAATTCAAGAACACTAAGAAACACAAACATGTAAAACACACAAATGGCTTCAAAACACACGTTAATATTAACGTCGGGTGCTTAAGCACCTAACAGTACAATACTCGTCTATGATAACCCTTAAACAGCCAAAATCACACGTGAATGAACAACCACAACCCTATACAATGCATTCTATATATATAGGGTACCAGCATACTGGCCCAACAAAAGCCCAAAGCCCACCGAGAACCATAAAGTTCTCGGTTTACATAATATACCCTACCTAAGCCCAACCTACAAGCATAAACCACAAATATAGCCTAACATTCTCCCCCTTGGTTTATTGCTTGATCAAAACTGCTTTGGCGGTAGATAATCATCGTCCATCAATACTTTTATTTAGGCCATTCGGTGTATATACTGTGCCTTCGAAATAGACACTTGGAGGTTTAGTGTCATATTTAGCGCCTTAATTTAAAAACCTGGCCGGGAGTCAGGCACAGGTCATGCTACTATCCATATGAAATAGATAAACATGATGTTCGTCATCATGGATAGCAACGAATATTAAGCTTGATTGACTCAGAAAAGTCAAGCACGATATATCTTTGGTAGGACCAACGAATCCTCTGTCAAGGTTTGACCGAGAATGCTTTAACAACTCTTCAAAACGAAGATCTCTCTGATTGACCAGAAGAATCTGGTCAGTCCATGCCGAAAACCTCAGAGCACTGTTCATCATCTTCAACATGCCACCAATCATCATTAATGACCAAACCTGTAACTACAATCAATGACTAAAACCAACCATCAGTAACTTCAACATAGATCAAACAAACCGTTTGAATGATGAATCAAAATCAAATAATCTCTAACAATCTCTCAACCATAATAGAGTTCCTTACCTATTTAAAGAATTTTTTTTTGAGAATCTCAAGGAGACAAGAAAGAAGTAAGGCAGCGAGATAGGTGAAAGATTTGATGGTTAGAGTGAGAGAAGATTGTAGAAGATAAGAGAAGTTGTATTTTTCAAGATTAATGAGTGCCTTTGTAGACTACCTGGTCACATCAGACCAGACCGAAAACAATGATTTGCCGAAAATATGTGGCTGAGAACTGTTCACTGAAGGCAGAGAACTCTCAAATCTGGCCGAGAACAAGAAACAGCCGAGAACATCATCATCACAAGCAACTAGGGCCAAAAATGATAGAGCCGAGAACTCAGAAATCATGTTTAACCGAGAACGGTTACTCTTTAAAAATATCTCAGCGCACTATGAAAAGTATCCCGACTTATGTGAAAAATGATCTCTTAAAAGCTTTGTTTAGACAAGAGTAAACACGAGGCAAAAATAAAATAAATGAAAGTAGATGAGAATAGAAAAATAAAAATAAAATAAAACTAAACTAAAACAAAATTTTCCTATCCAGTCTTTAGAAAATCAAAGTATATTGGGATCAAATTTCAGCTATTTAAAAACCACCTTGAAAAAATCCGAACATGAGATCATATTGATTAAGGTACTTTCACAATGATTCATTTTCAGCATTATTGTGACATAATGAAAAGGTTGATAGTAGGTAATTTTCATGAATTTCATTGCGATAGTGATATGATTAGATTCGATTAGGTATAAAACTTCCATGGACATCACTTATGGACCTCTGATGCCCCTTATCTATTCTCAAGGCGTATTTGGCTTTCCCCGGATCACCCCAATTTGACTCCAACCCCTTTGTACTTGATCAAAGTATTTGTCTCTATACAAAATGATTTTAAGCTTTAAGGTTGAACGTTGGACTTACATGTCATCCGGACTTACAAGCCTTACATTCAGGGTGTTTAGGACTTATTTGAGTGCCCCACCCGTGTAGTTCCATGAGACCCCTTTAAGCTTTTAGAAAACAATTTTAATGAAAATTTTTTTATTATTATTTATTTTTTTTAATATGAAATATAATCTTTTTGGTGATCAAGATACTAACGGGCTCGTGTATGACTGGGTAATTGCTTTTCTGCCTATCATTCGGAGAGATGTATCTAGGAACATGCAAATATCTTCAAAATGACTCTCCACAATAAGTTTAGCAAATTTAGTTTATATCACTTCAAGCTTTTGATTATTATGAAAGGCTTCCACACACATCAATAACTAATCAAAAGCCTTTTTAGCCTAATAACTTCACACGTTAGGCACTCAAAATCAATTTATCTATCATTTCTCAAAGGTTGGATCAATTTTCATTTGAAAAACTTTAAGCAATCTGAAAAGCTTTTAGCTGAATAATAATATCACTTCCCAGATGATATTCCAAAGACGATTTAAATCCAATCACCCCAGCTGCCTTCAGTTTTCAGGTGAATAGCTATCCTATGTGTCTACAGGTAGACAATAGGACCAAACACATAATAAAATGTGTCCATCAAACGTTAAGTAGCTGACATGATTTTCAGTGAAAGAACTTAAACCGATAGTTAAACCAAAAATTAATTTTTTGTGTATGTTCAGTTGCCCCGGTCACTTTTAGTCCTAAGGTTAATGGCTATCCCGTGATTCAAGAATTGATGACAGGACCAAACATATGAAATATGTCCGTTGAACTTGAGTAACCGGCATGATTTTAAGCAAGAGAACAAAAATTTTGAGTTTTTTATTTTTTATTTTGTTTTTTTCTTGTTTATATTAAATAAGCGCACAATAAGCGCCCACACACACACACGCACACTCTTTTTGTTTTTTTCTTTTTCTCCCCCTAAATTTGTACAGAAATTATGACACACAAAAAAAATTTATGTACACAATTTAATCCTCAAAAATACTCAGTATTCAAAACGTAGCATCTTGAGAAACCCTACAAGCACATTGAATCTGGCTGTTCCGACCGGCTTCGTAAATAGGTCCGACACATTATTATCAGTGTGGACCTGTTCAAGATGAATTAGCTTCCAGTCGTAACAGTCACGGATAAAATGAATTTTAATGTCAATGTGCTTGGTTTTAGAATGCTGAACGGGATTCTTAACAATTGCAATGGCAGCATCATTATCACAAAAAATGGGAGTATCAAGAAATTCCAAACCATAATCCAGCAGTCGATTTTGCATCCAGATAACCTGAGAGCAGCAGGCTGATGCAGCAACATACTCCGCTTCGGCAGTCGAGGTGGACACCGTCTGTTGTTTCTTACACTGCCATGAAATGAGACGATCTCCTAAGAACTGGCATCCGGCAGATGTAGATTTCCTGTCAATATCATCTCCACCATAATTGCTATCAGGAAAAGCATAAAGATCAAGTTCTGATTGTTTGGGATACCAAAGACCTAACTTCGGCTGTCCCTTCAGATATCTAAAAATACGTTTGACAGCAATTAAGCGAGAGAGCTTAGGATTAGCCTGAAAATGAGCACATTGATAGACTGCAAACATGATATCGGGTCTGCTGGCGGTGAGGTACATTAGAGACCCGATCATTGATCGATAGTATGTTTGATCTACGGGACTCCCTTCCGGATCAGATGACAGTAAAGGCCTTTCCGCCATGGGAGTGTTAGCACTCTTGGAGTCTTGAAACTCAAACTTTGCGAGCATATCTTCAACATACTTCCCTTGATGCAGTAAAATTCCTGCCGAGCTTTGGCGAACCTGTAATCCCAGAAATGTTGTCATTTCACCCGGCGAACTCATCTCTAACGTTTCTTCATTACTTCTTCAAACTCCGCGCACAACTCAGCACTGGTGCATCCGAAGATAATGTCATCTACATAGATATGGACTAAGATCAAATCTTTTCCGACAGATTTGCGAAACAGAGTTTGATCAATGGTTCCTCGCTTGTAGCCATGATCTAGAAGATGTGCTGTCAATGTAGCATACCATGCTTGAGGAGCCTGATGAAGCCCATACAATGCCTTGTCTAATTTGTAAACATGATTTGGCTTCTTTGAATCAATAAAACCCGGTGGCTATTCCACATATATCTCTTCCTTGACCTCGCCATACAGAAAAGCAGTCTTAACGTCCATTTGATACACTGTGAACCCCATAAATGAAGCGAAGGCCAGAAAAATTCTGATGGCTTCAAGTCTAGCCATCGGAGCATAAACCTCAGTGTAATCCAACCCTTCAACTTGACGAAAGCCACGAACTACCAATCGAGCCTTGTTTCGAACAATAACCCCGGTGTCATCTTGCTTGTTTCGAAACACCCATCTCGTATCAAGTGTTTTCTTTCCCTCCGGTAACTCAACCAATTTCCAAACTTTCAACTTGTCAAACTGGTTTAACTCTTCATGCATAGCATCTACCCAACTGGGTTCCTGGAGGGCCATGTCTACTGTCTTTGGCTCTATCTGAGATATGAAACAGGAAAACAAACAACTGTTTATATTTCCAGTCTGACATCTGGTGGACACGCCCATTTCAAGAGGACCTATGACGTTCTCAATTGGATGATCTTTCTGAATTCCTGAAGGAAGTAATTGATCGGAAACATCACTCGTAGAATTCAAGTTTGACAAAGTCACGTCAATGTCAGCAAGGGGGTTCTTCCATCCGGAGGTCACTGTACTATGTGAGTACGAAGTGCTGGCGACATATTCATTTGGAATGACATCGGGAAATAGTGTGCTCCCGAAAATCTGACGAATATGACTCTCCCCCTCAACTGTCGCGGTATCTTTAGGCGGACTTGGCGAACATTCATTTTCCGGAACTGCTATCGGCTGAGAAACGGATGAGGGTTTGTCGTCAATAACTGGTTCTGGGATGTCGTCATCCAGAAGTGGAGAGATGTGGGATATTGCATGTGAGTCATCTTTCTCAGCATCCGCTGTAGTGCTACCTGAAGGTTCTGTGTTGATGACCGGAAACACATTGAACGGTTTGAAGAGTTCATTATAATCGAATAACCAGTCCGGACCAACACGAGCATCAGTCTAGTTTTCTTCCAACCAACGAACATCATAAGATTCTAGGATCTGTTTGGTAGACTTGTTGTAGACCCTGTAGGCAGTATGGCCCGCATAACCAACAAAGTAGCAATCATCAGCTTTGGCCCCAAATTTTGGAGTAGACTCGAGGTTCAGTAGAGTTCATGGGCAACCAAAAGCCTTGAAGTGTGCGACAGTAGGCTTATGTCCATAGACAATCTCATAAGGAGTCTTCATTTGTGATTTGTTGATTATCACCCGATTCTGAACATAACAGGTCGTATTAATAGCTTCTGCCCAAAAAAATAATGGCAACTTAGAATCACACAGCATGGTCCTTGCCGCCTCGATAAGAGTCCTGTTTCTCCTTTCAGCCACACCATTCTGTTGTGGAGTCCGAGCTGAACTGTACTGACGAAGCACTCCCCTCTCAGAACAAAAATGATTCAATGATGCATTCTTGAATTACCATTGTCATAACGAATTCCTTTAAGCTTCAAATTCAACTGATTTTCCATAAGCACCACGAATCTCTTGATCATCTCTGCAGTTTCACTCTTTTTAGACAAGAAAAACACCCAATTAAAACGTGAGTAATCATCAGTGATAACCAAACAATAAGAACTGCGAGAGAGACTTAAAACATGAACCGGACCAAAAAGATCCATATGCAATAGCTGAAGATCTGAAGAGATGGTGTTGATAAGTTTTGGCTTGTGAGATTTACGATGATGCTTGCCCAGAGCACAAGCCACACACTTTTCAATGGTAACAAAATCCTTAATGGGTAATCCACGTACCAAATCATTTTTAGCAAGTCGGTTTAGATTTTTCATATTTGCATGACCAAGACGACGATGCCAAAGCATTGCATTATGCTCAGACACTTTTGAGAACAAACAGGTTATTTCATCAGCAACGTTTTTGATCATGTCGATCACGTAAGCATTATCCTTTCTCTGTGATCGAACAAGAATCCAGTCTTCTGGTATAATAATACCCGGTTTCAAAATCAAACACTCCTTTTTAGTAAAATGAGTTGTAAACCCTTTATCACAGATTTGTGACACGCTCAATAAACTGTGCTTTAGTCCTAGGACAAAATTTACGTTTTCAAATTTTAGAACACCGTTACTTACAGTACCCTTCTGTGTGATCTTTACCTTTTCTCCACCCGCAAAAGACACATACCCACCGTTAAAAGTTTGAATGTCGTGTAGCTGGGAAATGTCTCCTGTCATGTGCCTGGAACAGCCACTATCAACATACCAAGGTCTGATGATATTCCTCCATAGCTGCTCCTGCACAAAGTGCAGGATTAGTTAGATTTTGGCACCCAGTCCATTGTGACACTGGGTACACCTGACTCATCTACACTAGTTACGGGCTGCCATGACATATCTTCTCGATTATCTAATATGGAAGAAGAAACCTTCTTTACCGGAGACTTAGGCATCCATTTATATTTACCATTGTAAGATTTACTGTTTTGTACGAATGGATGGTTTAGTCTCTGGTTTGCGTGTAAAGGGAACAAACGAATGTGTTCTCCCGACTGGCCGAAGTTTAGAAATTGAGTTAATTTTTGAAGTAGAAACATGGTTTCCACCTTTTTTCCAAGACATGTTAGGCTTGGTCTGATGAGGACTAAACCTGCCAGATTTGTTTCGGTTCCAATCACCGTCAGAGGGATTAGCCGTATGATGCCTAAATCTTTGCTTGTATGAATTTTGTGGCATATTGGGCATATTCCTCTGATAAAATCCATAATATGGAACATATAGATGATGTGGACAATTTCTGGCAATATGACCGGGAGTGTCACAGTTAAAACATGTTTGTCGTTTTATGTAAAAATCATTTTGGGAAACTCCTTGTCTAGACTGGTTGTGTGGACCAGTTTGTTTAAAGTCGCGAGAGCCATGTTTCACATTGTGAAACATATCACCTTGTTTGTCATTAGAGCATCCCTCTTTAACAAATTTTGGTGGTAAATACTTGTTGAATTTTTTGGGTTTTTCAATTTTGTTTGAAACCACATTATCAGAATTTAAAGTTTCAACTTAATCAACCACACAAGAATCGTCGCTCTTTAAAACAGAGCCCACACAAACAATCGGAATAACAGAATTCAAAGCAGGTAGTTTTAAAGTAACATCAGAATTAAAGTCTTTATTAAACTAAACACAAGCTTCATCATCCTCATCAGTCCAATCCTCAACAATTACTTTCTCTGCACATGAAGTAAACACGTTAGTATCATTCACTCCTGAGGTGGATGCACTCACATGATCAGATACGTCATTCTTATCATGTTTACCGTACTTCATGTCCTGTACCTTTTCTTCCAATTCTTTGGTGACAGGAAGTTGAACATAGTTGTCATTGTAAGGTGGAGGTACCTTGCTGTATCCTAATCCCTCACCTTCCTTCTCCTTCCACCATAATTGATTGTCAATCATTGAATTAACTACCTTACTGGAACCCTCGAATTTTTTAAAATCAAGTTTCTTTCAAATTTAGCATTTAAGTTCAAAATTTCCAATTTGGAGGCTTCCAGTTTAGCAGTTAATTCAGCAATTTCCTGCTTGGCATCTAGGTGGTGACAAAACTTTATGCTGAATTCAGACTTAAGCTTAGAGAGATCCTTTTTATATGCTTCTATTTTATCTAAGAAGGATTTTTCATTTTTCTTAAGTTTAAAGTTTTTTGATTTTACTCTTTCCATGTCTCTGATCAAGTTATCATTATGAAGTTTATATAAGTTGATTTTATCAACATAATCTAGAGAACATGGTTGAAAGCTTACCTCAGATGAGCTGGAGGGAGTGAATGCCTTGAATGCGAATTGAAGTTCCTTGACTTGTTCCTCAGCAGCGTTTTCCTCTTCAATGTCTTCAACATTTGCAAAATTTGCGGTCTGATTTTCATTGTTGAGAGCAGCCATCTGACCCTCCCAAGAGAACTGTTGAGCAATCAATCCCCTTTCACCATTTCCCGAACTCTCACCAACATCTCCCCTAGCGTTAGCCACTGGAACCCGCGCCCTTTCCGTGTTTCCTTCTTTCGCTGGGTTAGTACATTCACAAGCAAAATGACCCGGCTCGTGACAGTTATAGCATCTCAGAGTCTTCTTGTTAAAACCCACCTTCTGATTATTAGGCATGTTCCAATTGTTTCTACCAGTCCTCTTAGTGAATTTCTTGGCACGAAACACTGCCATGGCTATTTGCCAAGTAATATCCATTTCCTCAACATCATCAGTGTGAATCTGATCGAGTTCAGCAGCCACAACTGGTTGAACCAAGTCTCCAGCTAGAAATGCATTATAGCAATTCATGAACCCTGCCATTAGAGCTATGTTCTCCTGAGTCTCTTTCGGAATGGAGGGAAACTGACTTGAATTATGACCTTGAGCAGTGCCAGCAGATGAAGGTTGTGCAAACTTGGTGAAGAAAACTGGAGCTTGTTGAGGCGGAGTGGAGGAAGACTGGCCTTGAGTGGACTTAAACATCTGAAAGTTTCCTTGGGTTGGAGGTTGCTGAGTGGCCTTGAACATAGAGAAACTATCTTGAGAAATAAGAGCATTGTTGGAAGCAATGTTGTAACCAGCTGCAATGTAAGAGTTCGCATGATTTATTGCACGTTGCTGGTCGTCCATTTCACATGCCTTGATAGTAGCCATCATCTCAGAGATAGACATTTTGTTGAGATCTTTAGTCTTCTTGATAACCGCAACATTCATATCCCAGCTTTTGGGTAATGAGTTCACCAACTTGTTGTTTATTTCAGACGTTGCCAGATAAATGCTTGCGGATCTCATCTCAGTCACAAGAGCTATGAATCTTTGAAATTGAGTTTCCAATGACACCCCCAGAACATGGTTAAACATGTTGAACTTTTGTCGCAGCAAGTCTTGGCGACTTCTTTTCATATCTTCGTTTCCCTCATACACCTCGATCAATGCCTCCCATAGTTCCTTAGCATATTGAAGTTCTCTAAACCCAAGGGCAATCTCAGGTGAAAGTGCCATGGTTAAAGTTGATAGGGCCTTTTCATCCTTGTCTACTTTGGCAAAATCATCATCATCATACTATGCAAACGGCTTCACAACAACCTCAGTTGAATTCTCACGTTGATACGTGATGATTTGGGGTCCTCTAACAATGCTTCTCCAGATCTTAGCATCTTCCATTTTAACATATTTTTTGAATCGAAATTTCCACTCACTGAACCCCTCATGAGACAATAGACGAGGTACACGAGTTGTTGTCCCCATTATGGAATCCAGTTCTTGATGAAGTATAGCATTTGATGACGCATTGCTGTTGGTTAACTGTTCCATTTTATTTTAATTTAAGATTAATTTTAGTCCAGGAAGCTTCCTAGTCCTAGTCCAAGTGTCGTGTCCAAATAAAAGTTAACCGAGAACTAATGGCGGCCGAGAAAAGAAACCAAGAACAATATTGACCGAGAACTAGGAAGTCAACAGAAAACACTCTTAGTTGACCGAGAACAATGGAAATCAACAAAGAACAATATTTGTCAACTGAGAACACTTGGACGTAGCCGAGAACTGAAGGTTGACCGAGAACACCTATATCGAGAACAGGCAGATTTGGCTGAGAACCGAGAACCAACAAATTTCACCAAGAACGACCAAATGCTGGCCGAAAACAATGAAAATTGTCTGAGAACTTCCAGGAAACCGAAAGATGCTTTGACCAGATAATTTTTGTAACAAATTAAATCCCGAAATTTCTAGGATTTGAATTTTAACCAAGATTAGGTCAATCTTCAACTTCAAAAAAAAACTTTTTCCTTCTCCAACGAGAGTATCACCGGAAAATCAAACACAACCACCAAAGATAAAAATCTTGAATCCTTGATATCACAATAACGAGCCTGAATAGGTCTAAGGCTCTGATACCAATTGTAAGTCCCGAATCTGGATCACTACAAATATGATATCAACAATCTAGGTATTGGTGCGGAAATCCAACGCTAGATGATTCAAGAACACTAACAAACACAAACACGTAAAACACACAAATGGCTTCAAAACACACGTTAATATTAACGTCGGGGGCTTAAGCACTAACAGTACAATACTCGTCTATGATAACCCTTAGACAGCCAAAATCACACGTGAATGAACAACCACAACCCTATACAATGCATTCTATATATATATGGTACCAGCATACTGGCCCAACAAAAGCCCAAAGCCCACCGAGAACCATAAAGTTATCGGTTTACATAATATACCCTACCTAAGCCCAACCTACAAGCATAAACCACAAATATAGCCCAACATTCATCGAGATCCAATACAAATCACGATGTCATTTTCTTGTTCTTCAATGGGCCTCTTTAATCTTTTGAGGTTTATGCTCTACTCCGAGTAAAGATCTGCCCGATTTTGATTTACACATATAGTACAAACGCTCGTGAAAACCTATATTAAAATCCGATTTATGTGGATCTTTTATTAAAGTTTTATATATTTTCACATACACCATTAGCGTACGAAAAATTTATGACCGGCTAAAAATCGTGGGGAAAGTTTAGAAGTGAAAATAAAAAGAATATATACGTAAAAGATAAAAGGCCATTGTTGTAAGTATTGTTTAAACTTACAAAAAGGTGATTAAAGTTAGGGGGTTGTAACTATTTTTAATGAATCGAACGCGTACGTGATATTTGGATTGTATGCTTCAAAAACCATATTGCCCTTTTCAACATGCTTTGTGGGTCGTATTATGTATTAAGTTATTTAAATTACTTAAAAACAAACGTCTTAATTTGCCCATGTACCTGTGTGTGTGTGTGTGTGTGTGGTGAAATTCCTAAGATAATTTTTTGAAATTGAGAACTTTGATAACCATTTGGACCACAAAAAAATCATTTTAAAAAAATATTAAAAATTATAAAACAAAAAAAGGAAAATTTTTAAAAAGTAAAAATAAAAACCAAAATATTTATCTAACATCCCGGTTTCATAAAAAAATAAAAAATTCTCAGTTTAGCTAAATTATGCATGTATGTATATTATCATTTAATCTACAATACATTGTATACACATATGTACATTATCATGTATCTTAATTATACAAATGTGTATAAAAATAACGTGTATATATACATATATGTATAATTTATCAAAACCAAGATTTTTTTTATAAAATCAGGATGCTAGATAAACGTTTTGGGTTTTACCTTTTTTATTTTCACATTTCTTGAATGGTTTTATGTGGTTCAAAATTGTTCTCAAAGTTCTCAATTTCCAAATAGTTCTCACATGATCTCAATCCTATGTACATATATGTATACACATGTTTTTTTTATACATATATGTATAATTTTGTATAGTTTAAGGTAAATGATAATGTGCATATGTGTACATTACGTAACTAGGGATTAAATGAAATTATACACATGTGTATAGGTATAATACGAATTAATATTTTTTTTGTTTTTTTGTTTTTTTTTATGAAACCGGAATGAAATATTAGAATTTTGGTTTTTTTAATTTTCTAAAATTTTTGTTTTTTTAAATAGTTTTTTAGTAGTCCAAAATGGTTCTCAAAGTTCTCAATTTGCAAACAGTTATCTTAGGATCCTTACCCTATGTACATATTATACATATATGTATAATTTAGCTAAACCGAGAATTTTTTTATGAAACCGGAATGATAAATAAGAATTTTTATTTTTTACTTTTTTATTTTTGTGTTTTTTTTTTGTTTTATGATTTTTTTTTATTTTTGGGTTTTTGTGGTCCAAAATGGTTCTCATGGTTCTCAATTTCTAAAAAGTTCTTACATGATCCTGATTCTCTATATATATATAGGTGAGGATCAAGAGAGAACTCCTTCTTAGAGAGAGAACCAGAGAACTAAAAAAATATTTTTAATTTAAATAAAAAATATATTTTTAATTTTTTTTTTCTTTCATACTTCTTATATGTTGTTTTTCTTTACTAGAAAAAAAAATAAAAAGAAATAAAAAAACTCGTTGTAGTGCACATATGCAATACGTCGACTTTTTTTTATTGCATATGCACACTAGTGTGTATTTCGATATGTGCAATAGTGTTGAATATCATATATGCAATTGTATATATTGTATTAGTGCAATAGTATTATATTATATACAAATATTTTAAAAAATGGACATAGTGCATATGTTGTAAATACGTTATACGAGCCAAGATCTAGTCGCAATACCGATACACTAGGCCGTGTTCAATACATTAAACATTGATACATTAATGAAGGAATACATTACAGAGAAAATCCAGCAGCATAACGCTACAATGGATAAATATGGCACAGATCTCTATGCAAGTCTACTATGGAAGACCTATCTATAGGCAGGTCTTATTCGTTACACTGTAGTAACGACTGAGCCTTCTCATTCGTTAACATTCCTAACGAATGAGGTCTTCCATAGCGAATGACCTATACTTTAACGAATGAGCCACCATTTGTTACACTGTAGTAACGAATGGGCTCCTAACTTAACGGATGAGCCTAGTCTTAACAAATGAGGCCTCATTCGCTAAACATGCTTACCGAATGAGCCTTTATACATTAAGTGTAAAGACTAAACTACCCCTAGCCTATTCGAACAGCTGCGGACACCAAATCCGTGCACTTACATATGTGCATTAGTGTTATATTACGTATATGCGATAGTGTGTATTGCATATAATTATTAGTGTTGTTTTTGCATATATTCAATAGTGTGTGTTGTATAATGCAATTGTGTTGTATTATATGCAATAAAACACTATTGTCTATACTCAATACACATTAGTGCACATATGCACTACATCGACGGGTTTTTTTTTTATGAACAATATCATCTTATAAGAAGGAGGAAAGAAAAAAAATCACAAAATATTTTTTTAAAAAAAGTTAAAAATAATTCTTTATTAGTTCTCTGGTTCTCTCTTTAAGATGAGTTCTCTCTGGATCCCACCCCTATATATATATATATATATATATATATATATATATATATATATATATATATATGTATGTATATATATATACTAGATTTTATCCCCCGTATTACGGGGGTTGTTTTACATTATTCGTTATGTATATTTGGATTTTAATTTTATTTATTGTAAGAAAGTTAATAAATAATATACTTGACGTTTGATGATGAAATGGTTTAACAAATAAATGATATGTTATAATTCGGTTTAAAAGCTATCTAGGTTTGGTGATTCCCATTATCCGTTTATTTTCTTTATTATAAAATTGTTTCTTAATTATAAATAATATATTTTTTTAAAATAAAATAGGATATTAATTTTTAGTAAATTCCTATTTTATAGGATTTTCATATCAAATGTTGATGGGATTATTTTTTAATATAATGAGATGTTATAACTCGTTTAAAAGCTATCTGGATTTGGTGAGACCTTTACCCGTGAATTCAGGTCAAATGCGTGAGAAGTTTTCATTTACAAATAATGTAATCTGATGGCTTGAGAGAATGGTTGTTTTACATTTTTTGTTTTTTAATATTTATTTTTTGGATTTTAATTTTCTTTGTTGTAAGAAAGTTAATAATATATTTAAGGTTTGATGATGAAAGGGTTTCATAAATAAATGATATGTTATAACCCGTTTAAAAGCTATCTGGATTTGGTGACCCATGACCCGCTTATGTTTTTTACTATAAAATTGTTTATTAATTATAAATAATATCTTTTTCATTTTAAATTGGATATTAAATTTTAGTATATTTCTATTTTATAGGATTTTCATATCAAATAAATGGTAAGATTAATTTTTAATTTAATGAGATGTTATAACCCGTTTAAAAGCTATTTGGTTTTGGTAAGACCTATACCCATGAATTTGGGTTAAATCAATGAGAGGCCTCCATTTAAAAATCAAGAAATCTGGTGGCTTCCATAAAAGGGGGGGGGGGGAGCGACCACATCGCGACACATAGGATTTTTGGGTTTCGTTTATATATATTATAGATAGGGGTGGGATCTAGTGAAAACTCCTCTTATAGAGAAAACTTAAAAACTCCTAAAAAACTATTTTTAACTTGTTTTTGAAGTTTCTTTTTTTTTTCCCATTATTCTTATATGTTGTTATTGGTTCCCTAAAAACAAAAAAAACAAAAAAACAAAAAAAAACCAACCTTGTCGGTAACCTCGTCGGTGTAGTGCACCTGTGTAATAGTGTGCATTGCATATATGCAAAAGTGTTCGTATTGCATATAATACAACACTATTGCACATATTTAATACGCACTATTGTATATATGCAATATAAGACTAATACACACATCGAATGCACATTAGTACGCATGTGTAATACAACATTAACGCATATGTGCACTACATCGACTTTTATTTTATTATTATTTTTTTCATATAATGCAACACTACTGCACATATACAATACACAAATATTGAATGTATGCAATTAAACGCTATTAAACTTAAAAATACATAGTAATACACATGTGTAATACAACGGTATCGCACAGTAATACGTATGTGATTACAGCGGGTTTTTTGTATTTTTATTTAGTTTTTTTATTTTTTTTATATTTTTTGAGCAAAGGGTAAGAAAATATAAGAATAATGGCAAAAACAGAAATTTGAAATATTTTTTTATTTTTAATTACAAATAATTCTTTAGAAGCTTTTAACTTTTCGCTTGATCATCTCTCTCTCTCTATATATATATATATACACATGTGTGTGTGTAGGGTAAGGATTCTAAAAGAACCTTATGCAAATTGAGAACTTTAAGAATCATTTTGGACCATTAAAAAAACTTTTAAAAAAATATTTAAAAAATTATAAAACAAAAAAAAATTTAAGTAAAAAAAACCAAAATTCTTAGATTTCATTCCCGTTTCATAAAAAAAAGGAAAAAAAATTGATTAATCCGTATTATGCCTATACATATGTGTATAATTTCATTTAATCTCTAATTACGTAATATACATATATGTGCATTATCATTTACGTTAAAGTATACATATATGCATAATAAAAAAAACATGTGTACATATATGTATAGTATAATTTAGCTAAATCGAGATTTTTTTTTCGTGTGTTTTTTTTTTTCTTTTATGAAACTGGGATGATAAATAAGAATTTTGTTTTTTTATTTTTGTGTGTTTTTTTGTTTTATGAATTTTTTATTTTTTGATTTTTTGTGATCCAAAATGATTCTCATAGTTCTCAATTCTCAAAAAGTTCTCAGATGATTCTGATTATATATATGTGTGTGTGTGTGTGTGTGTCCGTGAGGGGGCTTTAAATTGTAGCGGGTCTTCATAAAGAAGGGCTTCGAAGCCCTGTTTCTTATGTGACGATGCCCTGGTGAGACGGCGAAATCCCTCCACGGTAAACGTTCTTATAACCGGTTGTGTCACGGCCACGTGCTAATATTATATTTTTCATGTAAGAAGTTCCCACTTCATGTGGTGAGGCTACAGACTTTCTTCACGTGCAAGTTCTAGTCAAGTGTTCGGAGCCAAAAATTGAAATAAGACGTAACGACCTAAAGGCTCAACCCAACTCGTTCGTTAAAACTTCAACGCTATACATATTATTTAGCTCTATATACCATAAACAACTTTTGTTTATCAACATAGTTCGCGTCACCATTTCGACTCATGAGTTCATTGATGAAGAGAACAATATACAACACACGTTGAATATGCGGTATATTTATTAGCATGTTTTAAGAGAAAATACAAGTACTTTTTAACATGAAAATAGTTAGAAAAAATTGTTGTTATTATTAAGTTTGTTTTTATAAGTATTTGCTATTATTTTTTGTGCGTATTTTTTATTATGAAACGTTACAAGTACTTGTTGATTTACATTTTGTTATTATTAGGTTTCTTTTCTTTTGTTATTATTTTGTTGTTGATTCTGATTCTTTTGTTATTATTAGATTTTTTTTCTTTGTTATTATAAAACATTACTTATATAGATTGGTATTATAGTTTGTGTTATTAATTATAATTTTCATATATATAACATAACGGGTTGAGTTATTCTACAAAGGCCAACAAAAATGAGAAGTGTGAGTAGTCGTAGTTGATTGACATGTGTTAAGTGGGAACCAAAGGTAAAAGGGTATAAAAGTAATAGTACATATTTTCTCTCTCCACATGCAAATCATATGTCAATTCCTCCATCATTTTAAAACGTCCATAACTTTTTCATGAAACATTATTTTTTTAAAAAAATTTCACCATAATAACAAGCGTTTTTTTATCTTTAATATGAGTATGATTTTGTTATATAAAAATTAAAAAAAAAATATGTCATTGTGTCTTTTCGTCATTGTATCTTTGTGTCTTTTCGTCATTGTGTCTTTCTGTTTGTCATTGTATTTTTTTCGTCATTGTGTCTTTCAAATCATCATTTTGTTTTTTTAAATGCTAAATAATACAATTGTGTAATAATAATACGTAAATATAATGATAAAATAGCAACAAATTATCAAATACATAAAACACATGATGAATACATATTACACAATTACATAAAACGTAAAACACAATGATAAACACATATAACACAATAACCTAAAACGTAAAACACAATGGTGAATACATATAACACAATGACCTGAAACGTAAAATACAATGGAAACTACATATTACGCATGACATGAACGTAATACACAATGACTAAAACACAATGATAAGTAGAAAGACAAATGATGAGCACAAAGACACAATGACAAACAAAAATGATACAATGACATAATCTTTGTTTTAATTGTTATCTTTAATATGAATATCAATTGATAACACATCGACCAAAACTATAACACAATGCATAGAAAAACCCAATTAAAAATTATAATGAACAACCAATAACACAATATAAAAAACCCACAATTTTTTTTATATATATAACAATATGATACTCATATTAAGGATAAAAATGTTTGTTATTATGGTGAAATTCTTTTAAAAAAATAATGTTGCATGAAAAAGTTATGGACGTTTTAAAATGATGGGGGAATTGGCATGTGGAAAGAGAAAGTCAACAAAAGTGAGTTATTACCTTTATGCCCTTCTCATCAATTTATTTTCTTAAATTAATCTCCACCATTCAAATATAAGATTAATGGATTATATTCCTTCTCACCCTTCTCATTTTTATTGTCCTTTATATTTTAACTTTGCCCATAACATAATATATACTATTTAGTTAAGTTTATAATATTTTTATACATAATAAGGGGTAAAGTTAAAAGACAAAGGACAACAAAAATGAGAAGGGTGAGAAGGAATCTAATCCATTGATCTTAGATTTTAATGGTTAAAATTAATTTAAGAAAATAAATTAATAGGGAGGGCATAAAGGTAATAACCCACTTTTATTGACTTTCTCTTTTCACATGCAAGACACATGTCAATTCCCCTATCATTTTAAAGAGTCCATAACTTTTTCATGCAACTTTATTTTTTTAAAACAAAAAAAATTCACCACAATAACAAACGCTTTTTTATCTTTAATATAGGTATCATATTGTTATGTAGAAATAAAAAATAGTGGGTTTTTTATATTGTGTTATTGGTTGTTCATTATGATGTTTAATTGAGTTTTTCTATGCATTGTGTTATAGATTTTGGTCATATTAAAGATAACCATTAAAAACATATATTACATTATTGTGTCTTTTTGTTTGTCATTGTGTCTTTGTGCTCATCATTTGCCTTTATACTTATCATTGTGTATTACGTTTATGTCATTGTGTAATATATAGTTTCCATTGTGTTTTACGTTTCGGGTCATTGTGTTATATGCATTCCTCATTGTGTTTTACGTTTCATGTAATTGTGTAATATGTATTCATCACTGTGTTTAATGTGTTGGACAATTTGTTGTTATTTTATCATTATATTTATGTATTATTATTACACAACCGTATTATTAGCATTTAAAAAAACACAATAATGATTTTAAAGACACAATGACAAACAGAAAGACACAATGACAAACACAATGACGTTCTTTTTGTTTTAATTTTTATATAACAAAGTATACTCATATTAAAGATAAAAAAACGCTTATTATTACGGTGATTTTGTTTTAAAAACTAATATCATATAAAAAAGTTATAGATGTTTTAAAATAATGGGGGAATTGACATGTGACTTGCATGTAGAGAGAGAAAATATGTATTGTTACTTTTATACCATTTTTCCTTTGGTCCTCACTTGGCACATGTCAATCAATTATGGTTTCTCACACTTCTCATTTTTGTTGGCTTTTGTAGAATAACTCAACCCACATAATAAGTACTATATAAATACACTAGCTTTTCAACCCATGTATTACACGAGATCTGTCAAATGATAAAAATAAATAAGGGCTGATATTTGAAAAAGGGAACAAAATTACGGTAAAAGGAAATGAAATATATATATATATATATATATATATATATAGAATTATGTTCATTTCAGAAGTTTCTTATTGTGAGAAGTGCGAGAAGTCATTCTAACCCATCATATAATTTCCTTTTGATTTTATGTTTAATTAATTAGTATGGCATATTAGTAAAATTTTCATGATTTATTTTTGGTAACTAATAAATAAGTTAGGAGTTTCAAACATAATTTTCTTTTTATCATTTTTTATATTATATTGATTGTTAATTTTTTATTATTTCAAAATTCTTTTCACAAATTCAGTTTTTTATATTAAAACAACTCATTCCTAATAATTATCCCTAAACATTAAAAATACACACTATATGTCAATGCTAATAGCATATCCTATACACATAATACAACACATCCTAAACATTAAAAATACATACTACACATCAATCTTAACAATATATCCTACACATCATATAGCATATCCTACACATCATAAAGCATATCATATACATTAAGCAACACATCTTACACGTCATACAGCATGTCCTACACATAAACTTATTTACATCTTATTTACAGTTTGTCAGCAAACAAATCTACATCTTTTTTATTTTATTTTTAATTTCAAGATTTGTATATAAATTATACATACACACTTCAAAATTCCACATACACAATACATAAATGAACAAACACACGATAAAATAATTACACATACACAATTTAAAGTATCACCTACACAGTACATATATGAACCTATACATTACTTAAATGAACCTACACGTGATAAAAGATACACATACATACTTCAAAAATACAACATATAAAGTACATATATGAACTTACAAAGTACATAAATGAGCCTACACACGATAAAAATTAGAACTACACTATTCGAAATACCACCTACACGGTACACATACGAACTTACATATTACATAAATGAACCTACAAGATAAAAATTACACTTAGACAATTCAAAATACCACAAATACAATATATGTATGAACCTACATGTAACATTTGTTAATTTTCAAACCCGAAACCCAACCCGTTGTAGTTTTTGATGTGATTAGAAACCTTTTTAATCAATGAAATGTTGGATGTCTATATTTTAATCATGTTATTAGTCATTGATATTAAAGTTATATCATATTTACTATGCTAACATATTCGCAAGTTTTGGTGAATCAAAAATTTTTACCTCACATCGTTATTTATACTGTGTTACGTATTTAAAGCGTTTGGAAACTCGTATAGCCTAACTCGATATTTGGAGTTCCTAATAAGTTATATATATGCATTTTCCCTATACATAGTAAGTTATAACTCATAGGTGTGTTTCCTTCATTTTATAACACGATAAATTGTTACATGGATCTTTAAACATGTAACTAGCCTAAGTACTATATCTAATTAATTATTGTAGCAAATTTTCCTTCCCATATGTTAAAAATACAATATAATCCAACCCAAAACACCCCCAAAACCGTTCACCCCACCCCCTTTCCCCTTCTCCAAGTTTTACAACTTTTTACAAAAACAAACTTTCCCTAATTAGCCCCTCCAAATCTTGTTATTTATAGGAGACTATCATCCCCTCTAATTCTCTTGCACCATTATTATTCTTCTTTGAAATTCAAAGAAGAATTTATCTTCTCCCTCCCTCCCTCTCTCTCTCTCTCTCATCTCCATCTTCTACATTTTTATTATTGTTACTATTTTATCAAAAATTAAGGTAATCAAGTTGTTGTGTAACACTAGTTGTACTATCTTTAAGGTTTCTTTTATTCTTGTCTATCGTCTTCATTTAAGTGGTGTAAAAGCCATCACATATTCACGTCAAGGATCCCACATAATCTATACACCATGGTGTGTGTTGTGGAGGAGACAAAGAACTAAAGGTTGGAAGATAATCTCTAATGGTCACACCTTAACAAAGTTCTTACATTCCTTGTAACTTTATGTTTTAATTTGATTTTCTCTTATAACATAACCATAAGGGTTTAATGATGCATATTCTTTATATGATGTATTCATCACCCCATCAATGGCTTATAATTTATTTCCATCAAAGACCATTTCAAAATGTAAAGAACATTGCTAATTGTAATGATTCAGAATTGACATAATTCTTAGACAACAAAGGTTGAGCCATAACTTTCTCATAACAAATTGAAATGGTGTAAGACTAGCCTATGACTAAATTCATTGAGTTTTGGTTCTAATGATATTTTATTCGAACTTTAATTCATTTTTATGACTCAATAGTGGTCAAACTAAAATTAGTGCGCAGATATGTACCCTTTTAGAAGAATGGTTGTTTTAGCCAATCTCGGGTCCGAATCTGCCCAAACTTTCTAAATGAAAGTTGTTCCTAACACATTGATTTAGTTGACTGGAGTTTTTATAATTTTTGGGAATTTTTTTATATTTTTTATAATTTATCTATGCTATGACAACAAGCTGTCCAAATTCTGTTTTCATCCTTCTTCTCTTTTCTTTTCTTTTCTTTTCAAGTACAAGTTATCTTATCATCTTATCATTATAATACTTAATTAATTATTCGTTAAACACAAGCTAAAACTAGTCGTATTACTTTTATTTAGGGCTTACACGTTAGAACATTCATACGCTTAACCAAGACCTTAATCTTTCAACCCATCAAATTCAAGGTGAGTTTACATACCCCCTTTTTCCATCTTTTATGTTTTGGGGGTAGCATGTATACCTTATTAACTTTACTCATGTTTTATTTCCTCACCTATTCAAAACACAATTCAATTTATGTCTATGTGTGATTATTGCATGCTTTATGATTATGTTCTATGTGCTTAAGTGTTTTTTTATATTTGGTGGTTGCTATCTCATCCTCATCTATTCTCATCTAGTATGATCATACACTTACCCAAGTACATTGATTTTGAATCAATAGGAACGGGTCCACATCTATTTAGTTGTTTACATTTTCATAAGTGTTGTAATGATCACCATTTACATATGAATTATGATTTACCTATATATATATACAACTAAAACTTATGTATTTTCACCAACATTCGTGTTGACAAGCTCTATTTTTATACATGTTACAGGTTCAAGTATTTGATATATTCAAGATTGAAGATGGTTAGTTGACCTTAAGATATCTATTCAAATTACAAGTTATGATGTATTTACTTATTGTAATTGTGTACTTGTTTAATGCTAATGAAGTTAAATAATTATTGTCACTTTAATTAGTGTCTTTTGAGCTATTGTCCAATCAATACGTTACGCCCTGGCATGTTCCGCCTTTGGTCGGGGTGTGACACTACCTAGTACATAAATGAACCTACACACGAAAAAAATACACATACACAATTTGAAATACCACATACACTAACAAAATAAATAATGCAACTTTTAACATAATCATTTTTAAATTATGAATTTAATTAGTAAATTAATTAATTGTGAACTAATTAATTCCTAAATAATGTAATTTTAACATATTGTTGGTTAGCGTTTCTTTTATGAACATTGAAGAACGTATTAGCTTGTATAAACTAGAAAACATATGGTAAAACTCACGAATTTATTTGGTAATAAAAAGTTTTGATAATATAGGTTATATGATTTTTTTTTCTTTTTTTTGCAGGTTGTAATAACTTCTTGCGAGCTTAAATTATTATAATATTTTATTTGAGAGATGATGTAGTTAAAATTTAGAAATGTAATAATGAAATGTAAGATAAAAATGTGGCTTCTACAAAGCAAAATACCAACATACCCTTTTTGTTTGAAACTCCATTAATTTCCATTAACATGTTAAAACTCATAATTACATTATTACCATTTTGATTGTAGACCATAGATCAATCGTCATCAATGGTTATGATTAACTTCTCGCACTTCTCGCTATAAAATCATTTCTCGCAAGATCCATCCCCTATATATATATATATATATATATATATATATATATATATATATATATATATGGTACAAACGATAAGAAATCTACAATCTCAAATTTATAAATTTGAGAAAATCTCTTTATATACAACATTTGTTGTTTTATCACAAGTTTTCCCATCATCTTCCAATATTAACAATTTTAAACCACTTCTGTTAATTACCATGGATAATGCACCCTATAGTGTCCAGGGAAAAAACTGGATATAAGGGAACAAACCAACCATAGAAAAAGATTGTTCTTGGCTCTTTCATATTTCTAATTGTTTAATTTTCAATCAATATTTTACTTTTAATTATTCAAATATTTTATAACTTAATTGCCAGAATTGTCTTGACTAATGACACAAGGATAACTATGATGAATGAGATGAGAGATTAGAAGATTATGAAAGAAAATTTGTTATTTTATAACCCAATTGCCAAAATGGTTTTGACTCATGGCCCACAGTTAGGATGAATGAGATGCGAAATTAGATCATTAGAAAAAATTAAACTAGAATTGAATTTGAGTTTTATACCTAAGCCTCGTTAATTTAGTTTATTAGAAGAGTAATACAAGATATTATAAACATACTTAATAGACTCATTTAGGTTTGTGAGTCACCTTGAGATCGATAAATGAAGCCTGCTCTTGTTTATTTGATTTTATGCTCGAGCTCCTTTAAGCTTAGCTCACAAACGGTTTAGCCCTTCTATACCCTTAAGTTGAAGATAGAATTGATACACCATTACACATGAATGACAACGGCCCCTACATGCCACACTGCCCGACAATTGCCCCACAAAAGCACCGTGTTCTCTTTCCTCCTAACAAACCACACGACCTCTCTCTCTCTCTCTCTCTCCTCGACCTCTCTGCAACATTGACGTTCCTAGCTCCACGTCAATGTTCTACATATGGTTTAACCATGTGCACTAATGTTGATATCTATACCCCTACATATCTTCATCATTTGTCTATAAAAGCATATAAGGGTCCAAAAAATGTCCATACCGTGTATGACTAAAGTGAGTTCTGTATAAATAATGTCCTGTTTTTTCGATTTTTTTAAGAAAACAAAGGTTAAAACGAACAAGATCAACACCGCAATCGAATGTCAACAATCATAAACGACACTTGACACAGATTCTAAATGCAAACATTGCTACTTAACACTAGGAATGACTGCTCTCTATTAATTTTACCTCTCATTCAACTAGTATTTACAAATTTCAAAAATAAAAAAGAAAAGGAATAAAGTAACAACATTAGCTTAAAGCTTCTAAAAAGTGACAAAACTGATACACCCACCACACTTTGTTCATGTGACCACCACCCTAAGTACTTGTAAAACCTAACAGACATCTTTAATGAGAAAACACTATAGCTAACTGCTAAGCCACTAAAAAAAATGAAATAAAAGATTAAATCAAATCCCAACTATGATACAAGGAAATTTGTTTTCCATCATTTTGTACCTTGAACTAGATCAGGTGAATTCACCTTTGTGGTAATCTTTTGGTCAGTTGGTACTCTTCTGCACGAAACAAAACATATATATCATATAAGTAAAAGGTTTAAATGTTTAATGCAACAATTTCATTTTCCAAAAGACATCAAAAGTATTGAAAATTTGAAGTTGGTCAATCAATTCTAGCTTATAGCATAAAAACTCATATAAAAGAAAATTAAAGGTGAAAATAAAACCAAATTAACATGCTTCCTAACATTTTAGTTTTATCATGAAATGTGTACTGTAAAAGAATATTAAAGATGGATTGAGAGGGAAAAAAAGGTACCTCAATTGATATAAACTATACTATTTAAAGACCTCTTGAATTTCTCATTTGCAACATCGATGGCAAACAGTAATATAGATCACATGCCACTTTCAAGATGCTATCTTTATTGCACCCATTTCATCCATTTTTGAGCTCTTATGCTGCAATATTGACCACATACTCCAAGGGCAAATGAGGAACAAAGAAGCATAACTACACAAGCATGATCTACACAAAATACCTTACTTTTCTTGTGCCTGTTAATGTCATTGAGATCTTCATCTCCCTCATGCTTCCTTTTCTAAAATAATTACAAAATAGCACAATTAATAATGCCAACTATTTTTATTGATATTGAAGAAAATATCGACAAAATTAGGCCTGTAAATGAAGGTTCAGTGAACGAACAAAACATGATGTTTTGTTCATTTAGTTAAACAAACGAATATGAACACATGTCTTGTTCATTCTTTTATGATCGAGAACGTTCGTTTAAGTTTGCTCATTTATGATTGTTAGTTTGTATATTCATTTAAATTTTTAGGTCCATTACATTTTACTCTAGCTTTATGAAATTTAAATATCATCCATTACAATTTAGTTTTGTTTTCATAAATTTAGGCACAAGATTAGTGTCAACATTTACCTTGTATTGGTGTTTGCTCAATTATGTTCGGTTGTGTATGTTTGTGAACTGGGAACGAACATAAACGAACACGCTCACTTCCTTAACAAACAGGCACAAACAAGAAAACTTTGTTCCATTACATGTTCGTGTTAGATCATGTTCTGCTAAAGTTAAACGAAAGAGCATAAGCATGCCTCATTCGTGTTTGTTTACACTTTGCAGGCCTAAAGACAAAATACAAAACTAGAAATACAAGATTAGTAGCTAACCTTCTCATGATGACTGCTTTTATCCTTCTTCTTTTCCTTATCTTTATCTTTACTTTTATCTTTATGTCGATGCTTGTGTTTCTTATGCTCTTTATCTTTGTCCTTATGTTTTTTATGTTTCTTTTCCTTGTCCTTTGATTCACTTTTAGATTTTCCAGCTACAGTCGGAATCCCCTTCTCTGACTAAAAAAGTTGACTTTATATTACCATCTATAACAAACTTGCAAAGTTATGTGTAAACGTATGACACAAGTCAACTGCTTACAGATGGAAGTTCAACAGGAGCGATTTCTCTTAACTGAAAGGCTTGTTTTAGGGTATCAAGGTCAAATGGTTGTATGTGTGTGTTTGTATCACGTTGAAACGATGTGTTTTGAATAAGCTGATCCAGCTGCATTCCTTCACCTTTTCTAATTTCTGAGTCCCCAACAGCATTATGAAGATAATGAGTATCTGAAATTGATAAAGGAAGTGATTTCTTGCAGTAGAAGTCAAGATGAGGCAATAGTTTGTAGTAGCTTATAAGATCAGCAGCACCCGAAAGTTCCCTTGGCCCTATATCATACAAAGAATAGAATAGATACAAATAACTTATTCGCTTAATATAAGATATAAGGAACATCACAATCTTATGAAAGGGAATGGCTTCAAAGTTCAAAACGCACCTTTTCCAAACTTCTTGCTTTCAGGATCCATCAGTCAGTATTTTGAATGGGTATCAACCGTCATCACCTAGAAATCATCATTAATCTTTTTCAATCAGAGATCTCATCTAACATTCTACAAACGCAAAGACTATATTATTGGTATCATGTGTCATCAATTCATCATAAACAAGCGTAAAATTGCTAGACTTGAATGAACCATATGGATATCAGATATGCACAAACAAAAGGCTTATGCATTTGACACTTAAATGGACCATGTGGAGCTACTTAGCAAAGTCCAACGGGCCATGCATAGTAATGTCATGACTCCATGATCTATCAATTAAAGATTTGGTTTTGCAATTCAAAAGGGGTAGCGGAGAAGCTTGTTGCCCGTTTGCCTTCTGTTTCGATGTAAACACTACCTTTTTAATCAATGAAAACAATTTGCACCCAAAAAAAAGGCTAAAGAAACTTGAAATCATGAAAAAGCAATTGCAATCAGCTTATGTGTAAGTTATGGAGACTATGTTCATCAAGCCACAAAAAAACATCAATCTAATCTAATAATGTCAACAACCAATATTTTCAAAACAATAATAATGTAAATCCAGTAAATCTAATACTTATGTGAATGCGGCAATTCCTTAACAATTTAGTTCCAAATTACACGCTATTCTCCATATTCTCGATTGCAATCCATAACCGAACAACAAAGTAAAATCAAATCAATCCAAAATTATGAAGACTAAAATACATAGTGAATGCAGCAATTCCTTAACAATTTAGTTCCTAATTACACACCATCCACCATATTCTCGAATGCAACGGATTACCTGAAAAGCACATTCAAATTCAAATTAATAAAAATTCTCCACCAAACTGCAGTGAAAACAATCCAACTAAAGTTCCTTACTTTATCACAAAACTGAAGTTGATCTCTCCTACAGCCCATTTATTTAACATTCAACGAAACAAAACAGAGCACTTATTTCGTTTCAATTATCTCGTAACGCAAATAAGTTACCTTGAATAGATGCCGTACAGCTCAAACTCGATCAACAAGTAGGCAAAACCGATTGAATTAAGTGCCGAATTGATATCGTTGTTGTTTTCCCCCTTTTGACTGAAATGAACCCTAAATTCCGTTGAATGTTGTTATAAACGAAAATGGACGCTTTGTGTGTGTTATTACGCAGACTAGATTTTTTGTTGGACCTTATTGCCCTTCTCCTTTTTGCTTATCCTTTTATTTTCATTTCATAATAAATAAATAAATAAATGGGTGTTTAGGTCATTTTGCATCTTGCTATGTTGCTGTAGCAGGCAGAGAATTGGTAGGTTTTGTAATATTCAGCCGTTTGTTTGGCAAAGTAGCTAGAGCTTTTTAGATATATTTAGGTATTTGGCAGAATAATTGGAGCTTTTAATAAAACTAATTGGGTGCTAGCGGAGTTCGCGCGCAACCTGACATAAACCGCATAATCAGTGTCAGTACGTGATTCACTTGATATTATTGCACGCATAACCCGAATGCAAATGTGTACTTCGTGCAAAGGCAGTAAGCGTGTAATCGGTGGTGAAAATCAAGAAACAAAGCTAAACTATACAGTAATTTCAAATAGATAATTTTTTAAACCAACCTCTTTTAATCTGAAACATGTTTTGACCTAGCCCCTTTCGACTCAAAACCATACCGACATGAACCGAACTAAGTTAACCCTTTTTACGACTCGTTCCGACCCTAATTTGGTCTTACACATGACCCGAGCTCGTCTGACTCGACTTGTTGCCAATCATAACCGGTAAAGAAGTATATCAATATCATACTCAAATTAAAGAGAATAAAATGCTCTTTTTTATGATGTAATTTGTTTAAAAAAATATGAATGTGTGAAAAAGGTATAGACTTTTAAAGAGTCATGGGGATAGTTAGTTATGAATAAGGATAAAATATTTGACTATTATATAAATTAACAAAAGTTGATGAAATTTCAAGTACCAAACTTTTAAATTCAAATGTAAAAACTTGTAGTTTTTTCTCAAACGCTAGTAGTAGCAGCGTTTAAAAAAAGAGCTTTTTCTCCAAAATTAAAAGTTTCAAGCTCCTTCAACCAAACAAAGCTTTTAATTGAGTATGAGCTTTTTCTTAAAAACTTGAAGCTTAAAGCCTCTAAAAGCTTCTAAAAGCTCCTTGTCAAGCATACCCCACATCTTTGAGGCCGTAAAACAGACACCGGAGGTTGGTCATAAAAGAAACGAGTTCATTTTGAGAACAGATCGTGAACATTGATAACGTGATTGGTCATTAGAGAGAGAAAGATGTTGTGCTTCTTGTGAATTAAAATAGGGCTAAATTCATAAATCTATATTGGGATAGCTGAAAATTTTTTACTATGTAATTTTTTTCTAGTTTGTATGTTAATGATGGCCCTTGTAAAGGTTTATTCCTGATTTTTAATAAAAGTTGCCGTGAAAAAAGAGATAGTTATGTATGTATTACTAAAATAAGTTAGAAAGGTTAAAGCAAATTTACTTTATTTTTATATGTTTAATTACGAGTAGATTTGAATCTAGAAGATTATTATGATGGAAAAATAATAAAAAGCATAGGTTTCTAGCTAGTTAGTTTAGTTGGAACAAAAAATATTATTTAAAGTTATGATTAATATAACTGTTAATTAGAAGGTTTGTGATTTGGTTGATGAGATCTTCGCTACGAATGTTATTGAGGTGTGTTTGAAATTATACTAAAATGAATGAAATATAAAAGTGATGTCTTGAGAGTAAAATAGTTGTGGGTGGATGCTTGTCTCACGTTGAATTGAAAAGGATGAAATCTAATAAGAGTATATAAGTGAGAGACTTAGTTGAATGTTACTTAACGATAAGAAAGAGGTGAGGACCCAAACGCTCATAATTGTGACGTAAGGTCTTTCAATTATGTTGAATTTCACAAACCAAGCGGGCCTTTAATATTAACATGGTTTTAAAATTATTATAAGATTTTTATAAAGTATAAAGCATCTCATAACAAAACATGCATCTTCAACCAAATGGCTAACTAGTTCATTGTTATTTCATGCAGCGTGCATGTCAATAGTTGCATGTCACCGTTGCCTTCTCGAGATGGCTCGACGGGTATATATGTCAATAACTGTCATGTCATTGTTACATACTTGAGGATCGATCTATAATACATAAGGGTTTTAGACAAATATTATTGAACGTGTAGCATTGAATTTACAGACAACTCAACATTTAACAAACAAATTTTGTTCCAAAACTTTCAAAAATTGTCTTCATGTTTATTAAGTAGAATAGAGACGGTCAGGCTAAGTTCTATATCACATAAATAAATAAATATATAGTGATAATGAAGTCGGCAACCTATCTAAAACTCGTGTCAATTGTATTTTTGTAAATACCAGTTCTTCCTTTTGTACAAGATCCAACAATAAAAGTTAGAGGATCTGAAGATGATTATCTAGGTCGCATTGTATGTATGCACGCTTGTGTAGTAATAAGGATTGTGTAGATCTCGGGTGATGTAGAGTAAGCCCGGAGTCAGACCAAGTAACTTGCAAGTTACTTAGTCCTTGGTTCCTTAAGTTTTTTAAAGAATACTGCGCCAGTAAAGCATAAAAAGTGTGATGGGTAAAATAGTGACAATGATGGTTGTGGAGATTAACAATTACGTTGTTGCGTTGATGGGATCGAGGCAACATGGTTGAAGAGAAAGGGACCGGTTAGTGGCTACAAAATTTGTGGAGGGGGCAACAACGTTAGGGGCGGGTGTGGAAGCACGTCTCGCAATGTTGGTTAGTAAAAACTCGTATTTAAAAGTAACAAGTTATATGACAGTTTAATAAAAGTTTAAAATCTTAATAATAATAAATCATGCTTTATTGATATAATATAATTGTAAAATAAAAAAGGTGTCAACGCCCACCATGTGTCCATCTTATGGATGAGATCAGTATCATACCGGTATCAATATCGGAAGTACCAATGCCGAATTTGAGAAAAATTGGTACCAAATATATCGGTATCGGTATTCGACAGTTTATCACTTTAGCATTTTATCTTTTATCTTTTTCTTTTGAGAAAATTCTTAAAATAGTTCATTTAAGGAGAGACATTCTCAAAAAGCCCTTCTTTTTTGTAGATTCCATAATTGTCCTTTCAAAACTGTCAGCGGAGATAAATTTTGAACCAAATCCATCTAGGTCGACGAGTTTTGAATGAAATCCATCTTCAGACAACTTTTGAACCAAATCTGTTGGCTCAGACAACTTTCAGATCAAAATCATCAGATCCGACGACTTTTGAAAAAAAATCCGTCTTTTTGAAATCTAATTTTTTTTTGGAATCTGAGGACTTTTAAATTTTGTTTTTTCTTAAAATTCAGTTATTGTAATTAATTTTAGTCACATTTGGTTTTTCTTTTATAACTTTTAAAATATAAAGTTTTATAAAATTTCGAATATAGCATTGAGACGGCTTATTTTTATCTACATGCAGATATAAATATTATTCAAAATCGAGTCGGGTCAAGTTTTCATTGAACGTTTCAGCATAAATTTGATTCGAGTTGATTTTGAGTAAAATTTATATTGACACGTAGTTAAAAATAAGTCAGTCTCAACGGTGTGTTCGAAGTTTTATAAAACTTTATATTTTAAAAGTTATAAAGGAAAAAACTAAATATGAGCAAAATTAAATATAATAATATTATGTTAAAACCTATCTCCGTAGACCACTTTGATCCAGACGGTTTTCGTATCAACCTTAATGGATCCGATGGTTTTCATGTGAACTGACTCGACATGTAACATAATGATGTTATTGAATGTTAAAACTTATTGACACGGTTTCAAAGGTGTCTCCTCCAATTATTTTCATTAAAATTTGAATAGGATGATTTTAGAGTTTGAATATGTTGAGATTCTAATTTTATTTTTCATCATTTTAGGGGAAAAAGGAAAACCGGAGATAAAAAGTTGTAGATCGGTGTATGTTGGCAAGTGAAAGAAAGAGACGAAATCTGCAGCAGCAAAGCATATATATTTTAACTATTTTCTTCACCTTGTTTTCAAAACTATCATTGCAATTGACTCTTTTCGATTTCAGAGAGAGTTTATATATATATATATATAGTAAGCATATCGGGGATCAGATGATTTAAGGATATGTAAACACACCCAGCACTCATGAGCCATTCCGCAGGATAATCTCATCATTATGTGAACAGGTTCATGTTCCTTCGTTTATGTTCGTCAACGACTGGAAAACCATGTTCCATCGTTTGCTCTGGTAAAGATAAACGAACGAACACGAACCTGCCTTGTTCGTGGTTGCTCGGGTAGTTTACAGTTCTGTTGGGCCTTGAAAAGGATTAAAAAATTAATTATATTGTATATAAAAACATTCATTAGGGTTTTTCGATGAGAAAGTCCAAAGGATTTGATCAACTTTTTTACCTTCAAATTTTAACATGTTTGTGTATTCTTTACATATCAATGCATCGTCTGCCATACTTATCAAATTCATTTGTTAAACGTGGCATATGACCTTTATGAAATGTGTTTATTGTTGTTGTTTCGGGTTTAGTGTTATGCTTGCCCTGTTTCTATGGCTTACCCCGGTGTCCTGAACTCGTTGTACGCGGCTGCTGTTTGGATTGCTTCATATGCGCTTGTTGCAGTTATTGGCTTGTTCCAGATCTCCTCTTTTATTGGTACTAGCATTTTTAATCGGTAAACCATTTTAAAGGAGATAGAAAGATCAAGAAATGGTGAAAGAGGTGATCCTTGTTTAGTTGCACATCTATCCTATGATGTTATAGGTGGCCGCTAGGGGTTTAAGCGATGATTATAGGTATGTTATTTTATGATAAAAATAGCTAAATAATATATATTATGTTATATATAAAGTTATAATTAAAATGTATATTAAAATTAGTTATAAATGCATACAGATTAACTAATAAATAATAAGCAAACTGAGCTCACGCTCTAGAAATAGAGCACGGGACAAACCAAGCTCAAGCTGGTATCTAGGTATTTAAACAGGCTCAGCTCGTTTACACCCCTAATGATCAGTGGGGTCGAGCAATGGGTGAAATGGGTAATTTTTATAATATAAAAATGGTTAAGAGGTTTTATGCATTTGAAGTACACTTTGGTTTTCAGACAAATTTTGACTTGTTTAACCAATTTAGCATGTATTCTTTCAACCCATATGACCCACACTCATTTGCCACCTCTCTTTACATTTTTGGTTTTTGATTAAATAAAGTTCTTCTGTTTGTTCAACAGTATGCAGTGTGCTGCACAAATTGAAACTGCATTCAGAATGGTGAAGACCAGATGTTAAGACGTTTTGAGTGATTTTTTTTTTTTTGGTATGACTTGTGTGTAACTACATGTCACACGTCCTGTGTTAACTTTTACGTTTCTAACTATCTTTTGAGGGTTTATTCGATGATTTGGTTCATGTAACTGAAAAATGAATCTATGTAATTGTAGACATGAACCTGTAAGTGTTCATCGCGGCATAATATAAAAAAAGATTACTTTTTTTACCCGTTTTCATTCATCCCCATGATCCATGATTGATATTGCTGGAATTTGACATATCCCATTGTACAAATTTTTAATATCATATATATACCCAATAATAGCTTTTAACTCTTTTAAGAAATTTGCCCTTGTTAATGTTCAAGAGTTTAAAACGGAATCCAATATATCATATACAAAATGTTACTTTAATCAGATTGGGTTGGTTAAAAGTTTTGGCACTGTCCACACCCAAATGTCAATACTCTGGAATTCATGCCAATTTTTAATTACTTGAGAAATAAGGTTGAAGAATTGGCATATAAAACCCTAGAATCCATGGTCCATGTATAATGGAGAATAATCGAGTTAGTTCGCGTGAAAGAGTTTAATGGTGATTGAGAAGGCGTCGATGGCATAACTTACTACCTCGGAGATTAGAGTAAGCAAGCAGTCGTTTTTGAGTTTGAAACATATTGAACTATTCAAACTAAACCAAATCACCTAGCTTTGAGACTAAACGCTCAGGTGTACGGTTTATAAAGTAGGCTTGATTATTTCAGTTCACGTGTTGATTATAGATAAGATGAGAAATTCATAGTTAAGAATGATTTGGGGTAGAAATCTATAATGGGTGACATGAAAAACTTCTACTCAGACAACAACAAATCTACGAACTGGTCATAAGTATTGATTGGTGTGAGGAGCTGGAGGTATAAATGGTTTTAAAGTCTGCCATTTTCCGTTTGTGATGTGGGACAAACCTTATCTAGGACAATTAAAGTATCGAGGGAATCCTTTAGGCAACTCTCACATCTCAAATTGGGATTGTTGGTGCACGTTATCGAGGACCAAAGGTTCATAAGATGGAAAGATTCTAACACCCTAGTCACATCCCTTGGTTGTATATATGAGAAACGTTGAGTTTATAAGAAATATCTCGATTCAAATATCAACAATTCTCTTCATTTTTAAGTCCAATTAGGTGTGAGGTTGTGAGCAATCCTGGTTGTAACACCCAAGTCACATCAGTAGACAAGAGAAACGTTGGATTCATAAATATGTCTTGTTCAAATATCATCGTGTTTTTAGCGCATTGACTCGGATGAGAAAACTTAATGTTTAACCTTGCTTAGATGTGACATGTGAGCAATCATAGGGTAGGTCCCCTCACAGAAAAACTCCGCTCGTGCAATAAAAAACAAACTTGTAAACTTCTAGTGAGCAAATTATAGTGACATGAGGGGCCGGATGTTATAAACGATATTGGAACTTAAAGCTGGTTGTTTATTTCTTTATTTTATTTTTTGAATATAAATTAACTTTATTTATAAGACTCATGAACTCTCTTTTATCACTGTTAGAATTTACAGAACATTTTTGGTCAATATGGCCAACCCGATCATTTGTTGTCTTCAAAACCATAGGTAAAATAACCGGGCCATGAGCAAGACCATTTTTTAGTTTTTGTAAAGAGTTTTAAGTTAGCTTTATATATTGAAGGTGGCATCTAGGGGTGTGCATAGGTTGGTTTGGGGCGGTTTTGAGTCAAACCCATAACTATAACAGATATGTTGATTAATGGCATAACCATAACTGACCCGTTATGGCGGTTTTGGTTAATCGGTTTTGTAAGTTATAGTGAGTGGGTTATGGGACGGTTAACTGTAACCAAAATGTCACACCCCAACCGACGGCGGATTATACGTCGGGGCGTGAACAGTGATGGTTCATAGCATATGACACTAATTAAAGTTATAATATTTATTCATCATATTAAAACATGTCACACATTACAAGTAGTTTCAAGGTAATAACATGACATAAAGATAACATCGTTATTGTTTTATTAGCTTAGGTCCATATCGGTTCTACGTTTTGATTTGTGTGTTTTAACTGTAAGTCTGTCAACTCGTGGTTATACACGAATACCCAGCTTTCGGTTTGATTTGACTACGCATTTTAATTTTTGTGTTGGAATATAAAAGTCATGATATTACATAAATTGTCGAGCTTTAATTCGTTTTTCTTTATTTATATATTCATTTATTATTTTTATTTAAAATTGAAATTTTGAAAAGTCGTGCTATTACATTAATAGTTGAGTTTCAATTCGTGTTCTTTATTTATATATTCATTTGCTATTATGGTTCAAAATTGAAAATTCGAAAAGTCATGGTGATATATGAATAGTCAAGCTTCCATTCGTTTATTTATATATTCATTTACTATTATGATTTTTAATTAAAAATTCGAAAAGTTATGGTGATACACGAACACTCGATTTTCAATTTGATTTCACTACTTATGTTAAGTTTGTATTAAATCCATGGTGGTTCATGAATATTCTTATTTCAAATTTGTTATATTTTCCATATGGTTATTCAAAAATTTATCAGATTATTATTAAAATGCGAAAACTCATTATAGCTCATAGACTTCCAATTTCTATTTCAAATTTTGTTTTATTCGATTTTATTTCTTAATTTAATTTTATGATTTAAATAGATTGATTCCGATTTTAGGAATGTTTCATGTAATGCTCATTTTGGTTGTTAATATGAATTTCATATTTACGTCGTATATCACGCGAATCATTCACGCTTCGTAGTATGTCTTCTCGTTTTCCTAGGCGTTGCACTCGAAACTCAACCCGTAAAAGGACAACCCAAAATTCATCACAACCCACACTAACCACAACAATAAATACAAGCACCAAAACTATGCCTGAATCAATCCAAACCCAATCCAACTCTTGGACACTCAAACCTAACCCAACAAAAAGCATTGCACGGAAATCCACCCTTTGTGTAACACATATAATTCTACCACTCTGCTACCGAAATGTCAAAATGCTCCAAATTATGATAGTTGCGGCCACCTCATCAGTTCTTGCCAAGAACCTATGCTACTCAACACCACCCATTCAATCCCACGACCTGCTAGCCAACCATTTATGCCCGCCCGTTAAGGGTAGTTTTTCATAATAGTATTGGGCCCACAAACTTTAAACAAATTTAATTTTTATTTTTATTTATGTTTATGCTTTTAAAGAACATGATAAAAAGGTAAATTTACATAGGTTTAACGTCAAAAAGTAACCATGTTAAGTTTGAGCCATTAACTTAACGGCGGCGTGTTTGTTTCACAGAATTCGTGGGAATTCAAAAGAATTGAAATTAAAATCCCATGACATGGCATGCTCGTTTCGTTGGAATTGGAATCTTAATTCCATTTTGGTGTGTTCGGTTGTCAAGGAATTGGAATTCAGTTTCTTCAAATTCCTTTAAATAAAGGGATTCTAAATCCTTCCAAAATAAGGAGTATTTCAAGTGAATTCGTTGGGATCTTTTCTCGAGTTTTTTTTAACGAGAACAACGAATAAAATATTTTAGTTCTTTTTACTTTTTTTGTTTTGATTTATATTTTGAGCTATGATTTTTTTTTTATTTTTGACTATTTTTTTGAGGGGTTTTTTATCTTAATAGAAAACCTCTAAAAAAATTCAAAAAAAATTATAAAAAAATGATAACACAAAACATATATATATATATATATATATATATATAAAGGATATAATACACTAATGATTTATCGTATATTACGTACGCAAGTATATTGAACGTAGATAGTAACTATTTACAATCTGATATCGTAACTTAGCATAAGGGTATAATTGTCTTTTAACATCCTTTAAAAATTCAACGCCAACGCCGCACTAAATTTAGAAATGGTTTCTATTATACTCGGTTTCCATAAAACATTTTTGTTGAGTAATTGAGATTCCATAAACCAAAAGCCGCCCTTTAATCGCCGACGCCGGCGCCATTCCGCTCGCTGGCGCCATCAACAAATTGAAATTGGAGCCAATTGATCGGTTAATATTTGAAATCGATTCAATTAATCATCAATTTGAAGCTTCAATCGATCAATTTTGAATTCTGGATGATGGGTTTTTGACATTGAACGTTTAAGATTTAAACGTATTAGCAGAAAGTATTAGCAGAATGTATTAGCAGTAGAACGTATTAGTAGAATGCATTAACAGAAAGTATTAGCAGAATGTATTAGCAGTAGAACGTATTAGCATAAAGTATTAGCAGAACGTATTAGGGTTTGAGGTTTTATTTGCAGGGTAACGAATATTTTTAGGGTTATATAACTCAATTAGTTTGATATCGACCTGCAAATTAGTTTAATACCGATCGACGGTTGAATTATATTGATATGGATGGACGCTCGATAAATCAATTGATGAATTTTTGAAGAATAGAGATTTGGGGGAATTGAAGAATAGATTTGGGGAGTATAATTGGACGTTCTGGACGGAAATACCCTTTTAATAACTGGTGTATCGTGGCGTATAATTGTATTTAAAAATTTAATCGCGTATAATTGTGCGTTCTGGATACTCGCGTGCGTAATGTACGATAGTATATTAGCGTACGTTAGCCGCCCCATATATATATATATATATATATATAACCCGATTTCAATTCATTTGTCAAACGAACACATCAAAAATGGAATTAGATTTCACTTCCTTAAGTCCAATTCCTATTGGAATGTTCAGATTCCAAATCCAAATCCAAATCCTATGAAATTTCAATTCTAATTCCATTTCACTCTGTGAAACGAACGCGCCTTAAGAGAAAAATGTGGTTGGGACTTGAGACTACACCCGTAACTTATAAACCACATGGATAAAATCCATAACTTCGACCAAACAACAAAACCATCTGTGTATATATTCTCACTACCTAAAACAAGAATTCTTCCCACTTAAGAGAAGTGTAAGAGGCTGATTGTAGTATTAATAGTACACACTTAATTTGTAATTTGTGATTTGATGGTCACTACCTAATGAATAAGCATGTCTTCTACCTTAACTAGAAAGAAATAATTTATATATAATACCTACCAAGTAGAAGCTAGGATTGATCATTGCCAAGCTTAACAAGACGAGAATATGCGATCATTGTCTTATCAAGATTTTTAAGTCTTATGAAGAATCATTCTCAAATTGGCTAGAGTCTAGGTCATAAAGACATATATCAACCAATCAGAGTTGGGTCTAAGGCTAGCCAAGACGTTGAAGCTCAAGTGAATTGCTAATTACTATGCATATGGAACTATAAGAACATATACGAATGGGTCTATACATTCGGGAACCATAAGAGCCTAGACAAAAATTGTTTTAACCAAAATGCAGGTGGTTAACAAAACAAATAGCTGAAACATAACATAACATAACATGTTAATGTCTGTATGCTTCTTCTATCTTGGTGACCTCATTTGTAACTACCAACTCCCGGTTTAAGAAACAAGCCTGGTAACATCAAGGTTAATTCATGATTCATCCAATCTTGTTAAACTAATGGATGTAAAGAATAACATCTCTTGATTGTTTACATCATGAGATGTCAGACAACTGAGGTCATCGGCAATAACAATGCTTAAGATTTTAAAATGGGGCGTGCGAACTGAACTTGAGGAAGAATAACCAAATAATCAAATATACATAATATATATTTTGCTATACTTATTATACATAAGACGGTCCATTATACCTATTCTCGCATTTCTCTGCATAAAAACTGGTTCTGTTTTGAACGCGCCCATATATAAATTCATAGTTACATATACAATACCTTAATTAATTTGGAGCATGCAAATTGGATACCACATACTAGAAACACTTGTAAGACAATATCAGATCCCCATAAAAAGAGCTAAAAATCTATTGGTACATTCTTATTCTCCTTTACGGGCAACATCGATCGTTACAACATTACTACGCATGCGATATAAGAAAAGTAAAAAGAGAAAACAATTTCACATAAAGAGCGTCTCCAATTACAGAGAATACCTTACCTATACGCGCAATCATCAGTTCTTTGATTCACTTCTTCTGTTTGTTTGTTGTTTGTTCATGGTGGTTTTAAAAATCAATTGTTTCCCCATACACCATCCCACCCACCAGCAGGCGCGCCCTTGGGCCCCTCAGCTTGAGTCTGAGGCCCATGCGGCCCATTAGGTCCAGGAGGGTGAAGCTTGTTAGGGACTCTTTTAACACCCAAGATTCTCAAAACAAATCTAGCCAACTCTCCATATAACAACCCCGACCGATCAAACAACTGCAAGTAGTTATAGTCCATTAACTTACTCGACTTGATCAAATATCTAGATTATTGTTGTAAATACTGTTAAAACATTGATATACCTGAAGAAGAGCCGACATGAACATGTGAAACGCCTGCGCGTTTTGGTCTATCAACATTGCCACCCGACCAAAAAACATAACAAATCCTTGCATCTGAACACACACATAAACAAGTTATACATAAAATGATAAATTGCATATAAATGACAACATTCATGTATGAATCAGTATTAGGGTTGAGCAGGAAACCGAATTAACCGAACCGAAACCGAATTAACAAAAAAAAACGAACCGAAGCATTAACTGACGGTTAATTTTTTGTTTTTTTGAAAAACCGAATTTTCGGTTTCGGTTCAGTTTTCCATTTTTAAAAAACCGAAAAAAACTGAACCGAACCGATATGTGTTTTTTTACTTAAATATTAATACAATTATATATGTTTTTTTAGATGTTATGATCGGAAACAAAACACCAAAAGGATCTACCGTTGATGGTGATGAAGATTATGAAGATGATGAAGATTGGGAGTAAACTTTGAAGATGAATAAGATGAAGAATGAAGATTGGAACTAAACTTTTAGCCTTTTTTGATTAAGAACTTTGTTGAATTTTAAACTCTAGTATTCTTGCAAGTTTGTATTCGTTTGGTTCCACATAACAAATCTGTATTTTTGTGTTTTGAATATAATATGCATTTTAATTTTTTAGAATTTTTTTGCAATGCCTACACACACCAAAAAAAACCGATTATAACCGAACCGAAACCGAAAAAAAACCGAAAACCGAAAACCGAACGGTTTGTGTATTTGAAAAACCGACTTTTCGGTTTCGGTTTTACCTAAAAACCGAACCGAACCGTGCTCAGCCCTAATCAGTACGATTCTATCATAATATCATTATTATTTGACTTACCACACGCATCAAAGAAACCCAAAATCCTGGAGGTTGTGAAGGAGGACCAAACGGATTATTTGGATCATCGTCACCATACGGGCCACCCGGTCCGCCCATGCCCATACCCATACCCATGCCCATGCCCATACCACCCATCCCATAACTACTGCCATACATCCCTCCACCATACATCCCCCCGCCATACATGCCACCACCACTTCCATAAAGACCACCATAACCACCTCTATACATACTGTTTCCATATAAACCACTATTAGATGACCCCATTCCGCCATATGAGCCGTAGCCACCCGTCCCATAACCGGAATTGTAACCCAAAGTGGAACCATAACCTGTACTTGAGACATAAGATGAATAAATGGTTACTTAAAAGCTACTCTTGTGCTACTCGAAATCGGCTCGTGAAAAGATCGAACTGAGTGAAGCTTACACGAGCTCGAGTCTAAAAATACACTTGTTTAATAAACGAGCCCAAGCCCGAGCCTCGGTTATCGAGCTGCTGGCTCATGGGCCTAAGCAAAACTATTATTTATATAAATTTTATTTGATACTTTTTATACTTATATATAATAATTAGCATATTTATATATATATATGTTAAAATAAGTGGATAATATATGTTATGTTACACTAAAATTTATAATTAAAATATATGTAAAAGATAACTATATATAAATTAATAAACAATAAACATGGGGTCCTTAGCCGAGCTCAATCTTGAGAAACTTGCTTAGACTTGTAAACGAACTAACATTCAATGAACCATTCGGCATGAAGTTTGTTTATGTTCTTGTTTATTTAATAAACAAACGAACATGAACAAATTTTTTTGTTAATTTAGTTAAATGAACGAACAAGAGCTGAAAGGCACATGTCTCATTCGTTTAAATATGTTTGTGAACTTCCGATTATTTGATAAACAAGCTCAAGCCCATGCTTCAAAATTCAAATATCAAAGCTCGAGCCGGCTCGTAATCCTAAACAAGCTTTTTACATCTATATAAATTTTATTTAATATAATTATATATAAACAGATAATAAAAATAATTAAATAATATACATTATATTAGATATAAAAATTATAATTATAAAAATATGTAAATAAAATAATTAAATAACTAAAAACAAATAAACAAGCCGAGCCCGAGCTTGACTAACTACTCACGGGCCGAGCTCGAGATTTAGAAATACAACTCTCAACAAGCCAAGCTCAGGCTCGACTCGTTTACACCCCTGGACTAAAGAAACACGAATGTGTGTTGGTTCGGTTCGGTTCGTTTACAAATCTGCACTTGGTAATTTTCTTATGCCATAAAAGATAAAAGAGTAATTACCTCCATATGTTTGTTGTTGCTCCCATGGCCTAGAGGGAAGGGGTCTCCCAAGCGTGTTTCTGTTAACTGCTGAAGTTGTGTCATTTGCAGGAACAATTTCACCGGGGTTTGCGGTACCAGAAGCATCAACTACATCGCTAGTGCTGCCTGGCGATGGCGGTTTAAAAGGAGCGGGACCAGAAGAAGTCCCGCCAGCTCGTTCCCATGGTTTGGGAGGTGGACCACCGCCTGAAGTTTGTATTTATCAAGATGAATATGCGATTGTGAAATACAATGGTCCAAACTTGATTGACCGGTCAATACGAGTAGAGACTAATGGCAGGTTTATGCCAACTGATTGTTTGATACAAGTTTTGAGTGAAAAAGTTAAATGACATTTGACTACCAGTGCATGATTCATTAAGATAAATAAAAGTATTTAATATGATGATTTATTAACAAACAATAAAAGATGGAACAAGAACACAACCAATTATCTAGGGTTCTATATGCGGATAGGCGTATATCTGTATACCATTCAAATACTAATAAATCTATACTATATATATAAATAAACAAGTGACATCAAAGGATCAAAACCCTAAACACGAGAGCAAACAGATCCTAAATAAACGAATTCGAAAGGATTAAAAACCGAACCACCAAGTTTCTGATGGATTAAATTGAAATTGAAATTGAAAGAAAGCAAATAATAAACCTGAATTATTGGTCGCCATGGAGAGATGAATCCGGTAAAAGAAACCCCACCACCAGATTTTGAGATAGATAAAAAGGTAAGGACTAATAATATCATTATAGGAAAGGTCGAAACTGAATTTGTATATTCGATTGCTTTTGGTTTCTCTGTGCCTTCCTCCTTTTCTTTTTCTTGTTTTACTTATTTACCCCTCGTTATGCTCCGTGTGGGTCCTTGGTCAAATTGTGTTCTTGTTGTATGAGTAAATTACATTTTTGTCCATGGGATGGGATCTCAATTCATTTGGTCCGTTGTTTATTAATTTTATTTATTTAGGTAAATTGGTTTTAAATAACGCTCTCAACTAACAAGTTGGCTAATAATGCTCCCAATTTATTTTCAACGGTCTCTGACTAATAGAACCCGAACTCCGTTAGTTTGAAGATGGTGTGGCATGTCTTGTTGTCAAAAACTTCATTACATGGCAAAATCTACTTTACGTGACATATTGCACCCTCACCAAAACTGTCGTCACCACAATTGTCAACCACCGTCCACCATCTCCTTCACCTTTTTCCCGTCACATACCTTCGATTTCGGTGCAGATTCGGAGACCAAACCCTAATTCGACCTTTTCCCCGTCACATACCTTTTTCCCGCCACATACTATTGAAAAAGAAAAGTCATATCGCGACAAGTTGGTTACAATAGCTAAGGATTCCTGCTTCATTACGTAACCAATTGGACGAGCAGTGGTGTTTAATTTGAGTTTTAGGTGACTCATCGGCCAAGTCAGGATGATAACTAGGGTTCCGGCAAGAAGGAATAGAAGAGGGTTGCTGGTATCTCCATCTCCTTCACCCATTTCCTGTCACATACCTTCGATTTTCGTGGTAGAATTGGGGACCAGATGACCCGAATCAGATGATCAGCAACACAATTGAAGAAGACAAGTCGTGTGGTGGCGAGTTGGTCATAACAGCTAAGGATTCCGGCTTCCTTACATAACGGATTGGACGAGCAGTGGTTTTCGTCTTCGACTTTCATGACTCATCGATTAGGATGATAACTAGGGTTTCTATATGTAGGAATAGAAGGGGCTATTGCTATCTCCAGCAGCAATAATAGTGGTGGCCATAATGACAAGGGGTGGCGGCAAGTGGTGATGGTGACAACAACCATGGTGGTGGCTGCCGTGGTGATGGTGTAATTTGCCACATATGCATGTGATGTATGTAATATCTCAAATTTTTCGTATTTGTATTCGTTTGCCACATATCCATTATCAATTTCATAAAGATTGTTCAAGTTCTTTCATCTACGGTTTGACTTTGATGTTCAATACCACTTTGACCTCGATTATCTCTTGTTCCATTCATCGTTTGGGTAAGTTGTCTTCATGAAAAATATTGGTTTATATCTAAATAAAAAAAGACCTCAATCAATTTTACTTATTGTTTGGGTTTTTTCGGTCAATTGCTTTCCGACCCGTTTAAGGGTATAAAAGTCAATTTTAATAATTTTTCAATTACTATATCTTCTGATCGAAATTAGCTTTCGGTCAAGAAGATTTTTAGTTTTATCTCAAGATTTTAAGGCTACTGACCAAAACGCGACTTCCGACTTGCTGTTCGGATTCTGGTCAGTACCAACTCGCTTATTTGCTGAAAACCCCATAACCGGATTTCTATACATCTGTTTGGATTGATTCCAGCGGCTATGTTCTCGGTTTTGACTCTATTTTATTTTGTATAATTCTTAGGTCTGGTTGGATCAGAACAATCATCCCGTTAACTTTGCTCGTTTATTCTATCTCTCGGTTATTCGCTTAATCGTCAAGGTGAGAAGTCATTCCCCTATTTTTAGAGCTTTTAAACGTTTTGGGGACACTTGCGTACTTATCAGTATTTACATATTATATATTATTCACACTAGTAAACTGTGAGTATTGTGTGTTATCAATTAAATGCTAATTGCTTAGTTGTTTAATTGTTTACTTTATTGCATTCGGAGATGTCCATTATAATCACATTAAAGTATGATCATAAGCTGTCCTAGCAGCCAAAGCTTGATTCGCAAGGCAATGGTCAATCAACACCCTTATTTTCAATTATTTTGTGATAGTAGCCATACCCGTGTTCGAGAGGCATGGTCAACTAACACCTTTTATTTGCACATGGTTTGGTTGATTTATACTCACAATATCAGTTTTGTTTATTTTACTTATACATATTATTAGTGTTAAAACTGGTGACTTTCTCACTCAACCTTATGTTGACAAATTTATATTATTTTGTACGCATTTGCATGTTATCATTTGGTTTGAAGCTAAGATGAAGAAACACTTAGAGAGACCTTAGTTAATGAAATAAAATATATTTGTGTACTATTTGTATTTTGGTAATTTGTTAAACTTTGTGTACTTGATTGAAATTTTGTAATAAATAAATAATTAGATATTGTCATATTTAAATTGTATGATAGTACCTTGTGAGCTGTGAAACAACGGTTCGCGCCTCGGAATTTCCGCCTTAGGTTGGGGTGTGACAATATATATAAATTATACATCTTTTGTAAGGCCCCGAACCCCGGGAACCCCACAGTTTGTAATCATTCAAAACACTCGTAAAAATAAATAAACTTAAAAACAATTCTTTTCATTAAAATAAGCATCACAGAGTATACTTCGGCGGAAAACGTAAATAAGTAAATGAGTTCCCAAAACCCGGGAATTTTGCCCAAAATCAACATAATTATCTTTAAATAAAAAATTTTAAAAATAAATGTTTAATAATAAAATCTTCAATTCTCGTATGCCCTTCACCGTCCAAGGAGCTTCGTGCACGTCCAAGCGATAAGGCATCCTCTTCCTAACCTGAAACTCACACTAACATGCACACAAAGTCAGCTTAAGCTGAGTGAGTTCAAGTTTTAAATAAGTAACAAAAGTCTTAGTAATCATTCCAACGGTTTTAAAACAGTAAACGGAAATACATCGGTTAGGTCACCACATTCAATAAATAGTCATCCTTACGTATGAGCATCTCTATACGTGCATTCCTATATATATCAATATATATATATATAACATTCAATAATAACTTTCAGGCCCGAGAAAACGTACAACCCAAACACGCAACATTCGGCGCATGCAAACACAAAGTAGGCATACGCAACATTCGGTAGTCGAGACGACTACAACATTCGCCAAATATTGGCCATTCTAATATATATATATATATATATATACATACACACATTCTTTAACATTCCAAGGCCTAACAATACTAGCAAGCCTATGTAAAATCGTTTAAAACATTTCATCAAGCAAAATCGCTTAGGTGTGTATGCTAGCCCAAAACTTAAAAAGAGTTAAAAAGGGGGCATCATGAACTCACCTGAAATCAATCGAACACCTGCAACGAGCTAGGAAATCCCTAAGTGCACAATCACAAGTAAGGGCCTGTAAATTATACACAACGCGTTACTAAACTAGACCGTAAGAACACTCTTGCCTAATGGGCCGTTGAAGCCCAACACTTTGGCCCAAGGCCCAACAACTTGGCCCAAGGCCCAACAACTTTACCTCAACCCCTACGACCTTTTAATTAACCAAATCCACCCTACGATTAAGGTCGGGGCTAACCATGATGCACAACTCGCCCGTCGGTAATCAAATCGAGTCGAATACTCGCGTAATAAACATTAAAACCAATTGTTAAACGAATCAGCTCCAAATGGACCAAATTCCCATTTTAATCCTTTCATTCATCATAATTATGTCACCCGAGTTGATAGGGTTGACGTTTCCTTTTTACAACTCTCAATTTAACATTTAAACGAAAATTCGCGCACCGCCGACTCGATTGACGTAGCACCAACCAAAACAGCCCCGAGCATCAAAAAATAATTTTCCCACAGCCCTTAGACTCCCCTAGGGCCATGCAAACTGATTTGGTTGGTCATCCAACCGATTAACGCATCAAACTCAACAATTTACAATTCTACAACCGATAAACCATAGTTTTCGAACTAAAATCGATTGACCGACCTAAACATCTCCAATGGCTACGAAATTTTAATATGATGTAAATACCATACCTGGGAATATTTCTACACCGGAAACTCTAATTTTTATCCACGGGAAGTGGGTCAATTACAACTTGGCCGAAAATCTGTCCAACGAAAAGTCTTGGCAAAATTGAGCATCAAAACGATTAGGGGTGAACAAAAAGAGTGTTGGGGATTGTAGTACATACCTTGAAATACTTCTAGGAGCTTGGAATTGATTAAAAAGTTGAAGCAATGAAGGGGGGGGGGGGAGGCTGGCCTTGTGCCGATCGGACAGCAGCTGCAAATAGGGTTTAGGGTTTTTTTGATTAATGTTATATTATAAAATATTTTCATTCTAGCCCCTGGAATTGAATAATAATGCAACTTGGAAAAAATGTTAAGCGATTAGACGTACTGGGATGACGTAACGGCTTCTGAGAAACGCCGGTTAAGTCCGAGAGTTATACATACTTTACACGCGCTAAATCATTAAACCGGAAGTTTGACGGGTGTTACAAGTCCACCCCCCTTACAATGGGATTTGTCTCCGAATCCCGAGGTGACAGGAAAAACTGCGGATACAGCCTCATCATCTCATCTTCGGATTCCCATGTAGCCTCGGAACCCCTACGGTGCCTCCACTGCACCTTCACCTGCTTAACCACCTTGTTCCGCAACCGCCTTTCCTGACGGTCAAGTATAGCAATAGGCTCCTCCAAATAGTTCTGCTTACTATCAAGCTCAATATCATCAAGAGGCACATGGGCCTCCTCATCCGCTAAACACTTCCTCAAGTGGGACACATGGAAGGTAGGATGAATCCCCGCGAGCTCATCAGGCAATTCCAGCCTATACGCTACCTCACCAACACGGGACAATATACGAAACGGACCAATGAACCTCGGACTAAGCTTCCCCCTCTTACGAAAAGAATAATGCCCTTCCAAGGAGAAACTTTCAACATAACCCGATCCCCAGCCCCGAAAACAATAGGTCTTCGCCTTTTATCCGCATAAGACTTCTGACGATCCTGCGCGGCCTTCATAAACGCTTTAATCTTGTCTAGTTTCTCAGTCATAGCCTCGACCACTTCCAAACTACCCAACTGCTTCTGACCAATGGAACCCCAACAGACTGGAGTCCTACACCTCCTACCATTCAACATCTCAAACGGTGGCATCCCAATCGTGGCGTGATAACTGTTATTTTACGAGAACTCTACCAACGGTAAGCGACGGTCCCAACTACCACCAAAGTCGATAACACAAGCCCGCTACATATCCTCGAGAGTCTGAATGGTCCTCTCGGACTGACCATCCGTCTGCGGGTGATAAGCAGTACTGATGAGGAGTTTGGTGCCCATCTCCTTGTGAAACCTTTTCCAAAACCTGGAGGTGAAACGCGTATCCCTATCCGAAACAATAGATACCGGAACCCCGTGCCAAGAGACGATCTCACGAATAAACACATCGGCCAGCTGCTCAGAATTAAAAGTCTCTCGAATCGGCAAGAAGTGAGCGCTCTTGGTCAGTCTATCCATGATTACCCAAATGGTGTCATAATTACCCCTAGGAGTACGAGGTAGTTTAGTCACGAAATCCATAGTAAGATGCTCCCATTTCCACTCAGGTATTTCCAACGGCTGAAGTTTCCCAAACGGCTTTTGATGCTCGGCCTTAACTTGTAGACACGTCAAACACTTACTCACGTACTGAGCCACCTCAAATTTCATCGCAGGCCACCAATAATTTTTCTTCAAGTCTTGTACATCTTGGTCACGCCCGGGTGAATAGAATAGCGCGACTTGTGTGCCTCATCCAAAATTTTATCTCTGAATCCCCCATACTTCGGTACCTATAAACGACCATCCTTATACTTCACCCCGTCACCAACGTCTCCAACAATTTCTCCTGACCCCAAACACGTTCTGACATAATCCATTCCACCTGCAAAGCCTCATTTTGAACGCTAGCTATTTGCTTCAAAATATCGTGTTTAAGGATGAGCTGGTAAGATTTTACACGAATCGGCTTCGGTCTCTCCTTCCGGCTCAACCCGTCAGCCACCACGTTAGCCTTACCTAGGTGGTACATAATTTCCAAATCGTAATCCTTAATCAACTCCAACCATCAACGATGGCGCATATTCAGTTCCTTTTGTTCAAAGAAATATTTTAAACTCTTATGATCGGTATAGATAACGCAGGGAACACCGTACAAATAATGCCGCCACAACTTAAGCGCAAACACAACGGCCGCAAGCTCCAAATATTGAGTAGGATAATTCGCCTCGTGAGACTTTAATTGCAGCGAGGCATACGCGATGACTCGACCTCGCTGCATCAGAACACTCCCAAGCCCCTGATAAGAGGCATCAAAATAAACCACCAGGTCATCGGTGCCATCGCGTAAGGCTAAAATCGGGGCATGCGTCAATCTGTTCTTCAACTCGAGAAAAGCCTCCTCCTGCTCCGTACCCCAAACGAACTTAACACTCTTCTTAGTCAACTTGGTCAGTGAAGAAGCAATTTTCGATAAATCAGGAATAAAGCGGCGGTAATACCCCGCCAAAACCAGAAAACTACGGATTTCAGATGGAGACTTAGGAGACTCTCATTCATTCACGGCTTCCACCTTTGAAGGGTCAACCAGAATACCACTCGGGTTAATAACATGACCCAAGAATTGAACTTCACGCAACCAGAAGGAACAGTTAGAAAATTTCGCATACAGTTTGTTCTTCTGCAGAGCCTCCAACACTTCCACGAGATGACTGGCGTGATCGGATTCACTTTTAGAGTACACAAGAATGTCGTCGATGAACACAATAACCGAACGATCAAGCATCGGTCTACACACCCGGTTCATAAGATCCATGAACGCAGCCGGTGCATTGGTCAAACCGAAAGACATCACCAGAAATTCATAATGTCCATAACGAGTGCGGAAGGAAGTCTTAGGAATATCTTCCTCCCGAATCTTCAACTGATGATACCCGAACCTAAGGTCGATTTTCAAGAACCAACTAGCTCCTTGGAGCTGATCAAATATGTCGTCGATCCTCGGGAGCGGGTACCGATTTTTAACAGTGAGCTTATTCAACTCACGGTAGTCAATGCACATTCGCATGCTACCGTCCTTCTTCTTAACTAACAAGATCGGGGCACCCCAAGGCGAGATGCTCGGTCGAATAAAGCCCTTATCGAGCAAGTCTTCCAACTGAGCCATAAGTTCCTTCATTTCATTCGGTGCTAGGCGGTAGGGAGCTCGGGCAATGGGTTTGGCGCCCGGTACAAGGTCTATCTGGAACTCGACCTCGCAATCCGATGGCACATCTGACAAATCATCTGGAAATACATCCGGGAAATCCCGAACAATAGGAACATCACCGACGGTAGCCACCTCGGTATTCACATTCATAGCATACGCCAGATACGCCCAGCACCCCCGCTGCATCAACTTTCCCGCCTTAAGCATGGATATATTATGTGGCGTCGCAACATTCCGATCACCGAAGACCATAATTTGAGTCCCATCCGGGGCCCTTAGACGAACGAGTTTCTGACCACAAATGATCTGAGCATCAACATTCGCGAGCCAATCCATCCCAAGCACCACATCGAAACAATCAAGCGGCATCAAATACAATCGCACCAGAAATCTATACCCAGACAACTCGATGGAACAACCCTGAATAGCCCTAGACACAGACACGGATTTTTCTACGGTGACCTCAACCTCAAACACATCGACTACGCGCTCGGGTGATTTATTCAACGAGGAACAGAAAGCGGTAGACACAAAACTCCTATTAGCGCCCGAATCAAATAAAACTGACGCCTGTAACTCATCAAGTAGAAAAGTACCTGGGACGATATTATACTACTGCTTAGCTTCACGGTCAACACATACGATTTCAAAGGAACAAGAAATTATAACGGTGGAATGAAAGCTAAATAAGGAAAAAGTACCTGAAACGACATCCGCATCCTCTTTTGCTTCCTTCTTGGAGATGTTGAAGGCCCTTGCTCTGGCCTTCGGCTTCTCTTCCATCTTCCCTCTTGAGGAAGTCCCCTGACCGGACCCCCCCCACCTTACTGGTAGGACAGTTTGATGACAAGTGACCGGAACCCCTACAGCGGAAACAAGTTAGAGGCGGACACTCGTAATGGGGGTGCCCAACCTTATCGCAACGAAAACAGGTGCCGGACCCACTCTTACACTCCCCCTTGTGTAGTTTGCCGCACTTCTTGCAATTACCGAAAGCCGCATCCCTCCTAAACTCAGAAGTTTCAGTCTTCTCCCACTTGCCAGACGAACTAAAATTGTTTCCCCCAGGCCGCTTACCATACGAATTAGTGTTCCAAGTCTTCCTAGCCTCGGTCGGCGGTAACTTCTCCTTCTGATCATACTATGTACCTGCCAAGGTAACCATCGAGTGAAAGAAGTTCATGTCGGTGGTCACCACACCCCTACGAATATCCACTGGGTGGCCCTTCACATACTTCTTAATCCTTTTTGCCTCAGGGGTAACCAGATCGGGACATAAGCGAGCCATCTTGTTGAACTTTGTGGTGTATTCCCGATGCGTCATACTGCCCGCCTCCAAGGTCAAGAATTCCTGTTCAATTTTATCCAATTCATGCGGAGGATAGAACTGATCGAGAACCAACTTCTTCAATCAATCCCATGTCATCTTCCTAATCGATCGATCACCCATAGCCTGCACCAGATTATCCCACCAACATAATGCCTCGGAACGAAATGAGGCGGTAGCATACGTGACCATGTCATCCCCCTTGCACTTACTAACCCTCAGAACGGCCTCCATCTCTCTCACCCACTGATGCGTTGCCAAAGCGTCTTTAGTACCATCGAAGGTAGGGGGTCGCACTTCTTAAAGTCACCATACGAGCAACCCCGGGTCGATACACTAACAGTCCGCACCTCATATTCGTCCCCATTCGGCACATACACTTCCTCTTCTTCTTCGACCTGCACCTCCTTACTCTTCCTTCCCCTATCCGAACCCTTACCAACCAGTGACTCCTCCATGGCCCTGACGGCCTCAGCAACGATCTCAGGAATGGCGCTATGGAGCACCTGGTAAACCTCATCCGCGATAGTCGCGCGCAAAGCAGGATCTAAGGCGGGGTTATCCCCCTCCTCAAGAATCGGGGTCTCCTCCCGCTGGGGAGTAGGAATCTCTCTCTCGGCTTCAGCACGTGGCTTACGACCACGGCCGCGAACACTAGGACCACCTCTCTTAGCAGCTTAAGTATTAACCATGACTTATCCCTACAAAGACAGAATTTTAACACGGTCAAGTACAAGTGGTAATTAGAACATGTAAGGTAAGGGTAAACTGCTAATGACGTTGATCAAGTGTAATTAGTCGTTTACTTTACCCGCCCGTCTTAACCACCCCTAGCCCCTAACCTCGTTAGCCTTCTATCTAACACTTAAACAGTTAATCACTTACCTGAACTTTTAAATTTAAAGGAATGACTAAATAATTATAAGTTACCTCTTGGCGTGCAGCTACTCGCGGTGGGCATACTGGTCTCTTTTCTTACAGTTCGAGTCCAAGCATTCGGGGATTCTCGGATCCCTCGAACCAAGGCTCTGATACCAACTTGTAAGGCCCCGAACCCTGGGAACCCCACAGTTGGAAATCATTCAAAACACTCGTAAAAATAAATAAACTTAAAAACAATTCTTTTCATTAAAATAAGCAACATAGTATAATTCGGCGGAAAACGTAAATAAGTAAATGAGTTCCCAAAACCCGGGAATTTTGCCCAAAATCAACATAATTATCTTTAAATAAAAACTTTTAAAAATAAATGTTTAATAATAAAATCTTCAATTCCCGTATGCCCTTCACCGTCCAAGTAGCTTCGTGCACATCCAAGCGATAAGGCATCCTCTTCCTAACCTGAAACTCACACTAACATGCACACAAAGTTAGCTTAAGCTGAGTGAGTTCAAGTTTTAAATAAGTAAAAAAAGTCTTAGTAATCATTCCAACGGTTTTAAAACGGTAAACGGAAATACATCGGTTAGGTCACCACATTCAATAAATAGTCATCCTTACGTATGAGCATCTCTATACGTGCATTCCTATATATATCAATATATATATATATATAACATTCAATAATAACTTTCAGGGCCGAGAAAACGTACAACCCAAACACGTAACATTCGGCACATGCAAACACAAAGTAGGCATACGCAATATTCGGTAGTCGAGACGACTACAACATTCGCCAAATATTGGCCATTCTAATATATATATACACACACACACACACACACATACACACATTCTTTAACATTCCAAGGCCTACCAATACTAGCAAGCCTATGTAAAATCGTTTAAAACATTTCATCAAGCAAAATCGCTTAGTAATCATTCCAACGGTTTTAAAATGGTAAACGAAAATACATCGGTTAGGTCACCACATTCAATAAATAGTCATCCTTACGTATGAGCATCTTTATACGTGCATTCCTATATATATATATATATAACATTCAATAATAACTTTCAGGGCCGAGAAAACGTACAACCCAAACACGTAACATTCGGCGCATGCAAACACAAAGTAGGCATACGCAACATTCGGTAGTCGAGACGACTACAACATTCGCCAAATATTGGCCATTCTAATATATATATATATACATACACACATTCTTTAACATTCCAAGGCCTACCAATACTAGCAAGCCTATGTAAAATCGTTTAAAACATTTTATCAAGCAAAATCGCTTAAGTGTGCATGCTAGCCCAAAACTTAAAAAGAGTTAAAAAGGGGGCATCATGAACTCAACTGAAATCAATCGAACACCTGCAACGAGCTAGGGAATGTTGACAATGTTGTGAAAACATGTTGTTAACGTTAATAAACTAAAATTGGATGATTACTTATCAAGTGAGCGTGCAACATAACCTATTTAAAACAGCTCTTGGATGGTTATTACATGAATTCTATAATTTTCTAAGAGTTACGTGGGTTAATCCTTGTTAATTCAAGGTTGATCCTTTACAGCTGAACTAATCTTAATTGATATTTTAAGTCAAACACAAAGGTTACTTTTACTAAAATATCAAGGACAGTTCATGTAACACCCCGGCTAAAGCGGAAACGCCCGAGTGTGACGTACAGATTGTTCAAAACACATGTGACACTATTAGGTGACAATATTATCATTACTTCATTTAAGCATCATATATACAAGGTGTAAACAAAGAATACAAGTAAATATAAATATGACTAAACATTTTGTCCAATTGAATAAATATCCTAAGTCTAGTGTCTTCTCCAAGGATCATCCTTTAATGCTTGTATCTGTATATCAATTAATCAAAATCAATCATAACTAGTGAAAAATCCCACCAATAGCAAAGCTATAAGTAGGGTCTGGGAGGGTGGGATTTAGGCACACCATACCTCTTTCCAATAGAATAGAGAGGTGGCTTCCAGAGAGACCCTCAGCTCTAAAAATCATATGTATGAGAATCCAAGTTCAACAGTAATATAATTAATAATACACTTAGTAATAATAATGAAAATAATATATAGATATATTGAAATAGTAAGGATAAACTCCCCCATATATATATATATATATATACGGTAAGGATCCTAAGAGAACCATTGGCAAATTGAAAACTTTGAGAACCATTTTGGACCACTAAAAAAAGCCTCTAAAAGATTATAAAACAAAAAAAAAACGAAAATTTTAAAAAAGTAAAAAAACCAAAATTCTTATATTTCATTCCGGTTTCATTAAAAAAACCGATTTTTTTTTCTTTTTAATTCATATTATACCTACACACATATGTATACTTTAATTTAATCTCTAGTTACGTAATGTACACATATGTACATTATCATTTACCTTAAATTATACATATGTGTATAGGAAAAAACATGTGTGTACATATTATACATATATGTATAATAAAAAAAACTGATTTTTTTCTTTTTAATTCGTATTATACCTATACACATATGTATACTTTAATTTAATCTCTAGTTACGTAATGTACACATATGTACATTATCATTTACCATAAATTATACATATGTGTATAAGAAAAAACATGTGTGTACATATATGTATAATTTAGCTAAATCAAGATTTTTTTATGTTTTTTAGAAACTGGGATGATAAATAAGAACTTTGGTTTTTTTACTTTTTTTATTTTTGTGTTTTTTTTGTTTTATGATTTTTTTTATTTTTGGGTTTTTTTGTGGTCCAAAATAGTTCTCATAGTTCTCAATTCCCCCAAAAGGTTCTCACATGATCCTGATCATATATATATATATAAGAAAAGAGAATAACATAATGGCGTGTGACCAAAAATAAGGTAAAGAGAAGCCTCTAAGTTACTACTTTCTCCTTAGAAATCATTAACCTTAATTCTACGTCTCCAAGAATTCCTATCCTCAACCATGTCCTCAGAGAGGTTTAAGTCTAGCAAATCATGCCTAATCCTCTTATCCCAAATCGATTTAGGTCGGCCTCTACCCTTCCTCCCCTCTATAGTAATGTTTTCTACAGATCTTACAGGATTCGTTGTCTGTCTTCTCTTAACATGTCTAAACATCTCAATCTCCATTCTCTTATTTTGTCTGATATATTAGCTACCCCTAATCTCTCCCGAAACACACCGTTTCTTATTCTGTCTAACTTTGTGTGCCCACACATCCAGCGTAGCATTCTCATCTCTGTTACCTCTATCTTCCGCTCTTGTGTTGTGACATTCGTGACAAAAATCGAGTATGCCTTAGTAATTGTTTATAGAATAAGCGATTAACCGCTTATTGCGTATCGAACAAACGAATAACCAAACGGGTCTGGTTATGAACCACATATCTCGGGGGGGCATCTATAAGGGATATACGTCTACTATAAGCCGACATATTGATATTAAGGCCTTAGTATCATAGCAAACTAGTTAAACGAAAACATGCTCGTTTAACTACCCGCTATGAGCTTAAACGCGAAAGATAGTTCCGAAACAAGCATTGTATCATCCGTGAAACCGAAAAAGACCTAAAAACACTTACTGGGAATGTTTTAAGCGATCCGTGAAAATATTTTCATTTTTACGAACAAATAGTATATTTTTTAAATTTACAATAAATTAGCCGAAAAACACTCGTTTTCGCACTGTTTGTCTTACTCGATATATTTTTCTTGCCAAAACCAAACCCAAAATAAATTTGAACTCGGTATTTCACATTCGGTCATGAAAAACGGGGCAAATGGACCAAAGTGGGGCCCTAGGGGGGCCTTAAAGCTTCCGGCCCACCATTGTTGAAAAGTCCACCCCTTATTGAAAAATCTTGTTATATCTTCTAAACTAAGATAGATGCATGAGATATTTTGGCCAAACTCAGTCCTTTGCACCTGCTCCTGCTGCTCCTCACCATTTCCTGCCATAACACAAGGTAAAAGCCTTGATTTTGAACTTTTTATACTTGATTAAACATGGTTTAAGCATAAAAATGATGCTTTGATTAGTAAAAATCATGATTAACCATGTAAAACTCTTTAAAATCATCCAAAAATATACTTTGATTCTAAACCTAACTGGAAATCGGAACCAAGATCTTTTTTTTTTGCCATAAACACGGATTAGAGGGTTTAAATGACGTTTTTATGGTTCAAAAGTTCGGTTTAGAACGCTAACACTTTCATGGCTGGTCTCTTGATGATACATGCTTGGTTTGTGATATAGGACCTGTACTTAGCTTATATAGAAGTATGAGAACCCAGAAATTGGATTAAGAGAGCGAAAACGGGCGAAAACCGCAAAGGTAATACCGAAATGTTCGATTACGGGCTGTTTAGGTTAAGGTTATTATGTGCATATTTTTAGGTCTTGAAATTTTTCAGGGACATCAGATACCATATCATTGAGTCCCTGTCCAAATTTGGTAATTTTTCGACTATCCGAGAATATATGGCGAATTTATTACCGAATTTGGATGTTTATTTGGGAAAAATACCTAAAATGCTTGAAAAATTATGAAACTTTGTGGGGAACTCACATTTGGTATATTATAATCACATATGAAATTTGGGGTTATTTGAAAAAACCTAAGTATGTTTTGTGGATTCACGTTTATTCGAATTTTCATAGTTGTTTTTTGCTCGAAAAAGGTATTTGTCTTGATTGTTAGCTTCTGGAATTTTTTATAGGTTGTTTTGGGATATATTTTATTTTCATAGATAAAATGTTTTTTTTATAAATTAATAAATTAGTAAATAATTACAGAAATATTTTTATAAAAATCTATATATTTTAATTTATAAGTTTAGAAATTTTATGATCTAATGATTAACGGATAATTAATTGTGCTAATTTGAAGATTAAACAAATTTAATTTTGAAGAAAACCGACAAGTTCGTGATTAACGAACCTGTTGGAATATCATAACATCAAGAATGATCAAAAAGGATATTTTCGGATCAATTATGTAAAAACGAACTTTTTGTGAGAAATCTGGACAATTTGGATATATTGTGCGCGTTTTTCTCTATAAATGAGCCTCGTACTGAATCCTGACCCCTAAATTGTGATCTTTCTTTATAACTTAATCATTTTATCAACCAAAACGTTTACCTATGTTTACATACTCATACGTGTTTTCCAAACGCGTAAACGAGCAACTTGGCCCAGCTGGTAAAACGGGGAAACTGAGCCAAGTTCGATTTAAATATTAGACATTGAACAACATCACAATCTAAGCCTACTGACACTTTCTAGGTGTAACAGCCACCTTGACTAGCTATACAGCCCAGCTTAGTATAAAGATTATAATAATATTAAAATATTAATTAGTATTATAATATTGACTATAGGGACTAAGTGATAGCAAGGGAAACGAACCCCAAGCTGACCTCGCACTGAGTGCCTACAAAACCATGAGTTTCATGACCCCTCTTTTAAACTGTTTTTACGAACTTCTGGGGTGAAAAGCATGTTTATATACGTTATTTATCTGAAAACGGTTCAGGATATAAATTATCTGAACGTCCTCATACGTAAAGTCCCTACAAACATTGTAACATCCTAAAATTTTTAATGTTGAATAAAGAAAGTTACGTTTAGTGATTTCGCGTTATTAATTAATTAATATCGAGTAAGGAGCGGATCATGGACTTAGATTAATTGAGATGGATTAAATGAGAATGGGCCTTAGGTCCATGGGCTTTAAGGGATATAAATATCCCCTAAACCCTAAACCATCATTCATTTCCATCTTATTCTCTAACACACTCCAAAACACACACACACCACACACCGCCATACGGCCGGCGGCCGAGGGAGAGGAACGAACAAGATCCGAGAGAGAGTGAACGATTAGTTGTGATTAAACAAGTTAAACGAGATCCAAACGAGCACAAAAAGGTATGTTCTTGACCTTTAAAGTTTAAAGATCCAAGCTTTATAGTATATACGGGGTATATATACGACCGAAAACGGTTAGGGAACGTAGTGGGTGATGTCGAACCATAACAAGGGTGTTAAAATCGCCAAAATGCTTGATGAAAACCAAACCCGTGGCTGAACTGGGCAACTTCGCCTTCAAAACGATAACTTCGCCTTCAAAGCTTAACTTCGCCTTCAAGGCTTAACTTCGCTTACGGCCAAGTTCGCCTAACTGGTAACTTCGCCTGAGGCTAAGTTCGCTTAAGGTTTAACTTCGCCTAAAGCTAAGTTCGCCTAAGGTTTAACTTCGCCTAAAGCTAAGTTTGCCTAAGGTTTAACTTCCCTGAGGCTAAGTTCGCTTAAGGTTTAACTTCGCCTAAAGCTAAGTTCGCCTAAGGTTTAACTTCGCCTAAAGCTAAGTTCGCCTAAGGTTTAACTTCGACTAAAGCTAAGTTCGCCTAAGGTTTAACTTCGCCTAAAGCTAAGTTCGCCTAAGGTTTAACTTCGCCTAAAGCTAAGTTCGCCTAAGGTTTAACTTCGCCTAAAGCTAAGTTCGCCTAAGGTTTAACTTCGCCTAAAGTTAAGTTCGCTTAGAAAATAAATTAAAAACCTAATGAAAAATGTGTTAAGACAGTTAATGGAAATAAATTTTTTCCAAGCTGACCTGGCAGCTCGACCCCAGCCAGGGGCTCTGCCCCTTGGACCCTGCTAGGGGCTGCCGCCCCTAGACCCCGCTGCCAGGGGCGCTGCCCCCGGACCCCCGTTCGTTGTGGGTCATATAAAGATAGAAATGCAATATGAGAAGTGATAGTTAATTGATTCGTATACTTGTTATACAGTCAGCCGTGCACAACTGAAGAAAGGGATTACGATTAACGGTGAACGTAACCGCATTCAGGTGAGTTTCTAGCCCCACTTCTGTGTTATGTTTTCTGGGCTGTGTGCATACTCGATATGTTTGTTAATACACTTATCCTAAGTGATAAGTGTATGCCTTATATGAATGATGTGATATGTATGAATGATTGCTTGATGGTACGTGAACGATCTTCGGATATTGCACGTACTGTCAGGTTGTAACGCTATGTATAAGGTAAGTATGATATGTATGCTTATGTGTATGAACGTAATAACGTTAATAAAAGAAGGAAATGATGGTTGTATGGTTACGAAAAGGGTACCGAGCCCTAATAATACTCGAGGTATGATGTATGGTTGTATGGTAACGAAGAGGGAATCGAACCCTACTAATATTCGAGAACTAGGGAACCGAACTCTACTAATATTCGAGGAAAGAGGGACCAGACCCTTATAATATCTGTGATGTTAGGGACCAGACCCTTATAATATCTGTGATGTTAGGGACCAGACCCTTATAATATCTGTGATGTTAGGGACCAGACCCTTATAATATCTGTGATGTTAGGGACCAGACCCTTATAATATCTGTGAGGTTATAGGGCGAAAGGCTCTTTAAAACGTAGGATTATGTATGTAAAGAAAATATGAATGAAAGTATGAAAGTATGAATGAAAGTATGAATGAAGGTATGAATGAAAGTATGAAAGTATGAATGAAGGTATGAATGAAAGTATGAAAGTATGAATGAAAGTATGAATGAAAGAATATAAGTTTATGTGTATTGTATAGTGTATGATTAACTAGAACTCACTCAGCGTAGCTGACTTTTAGTATGCACGCAGGTGAGTAGGATGAGGCAGCTCGCTTGAGTAGACACGTGGCACTGAATAAGAGGCTGGCATCGAAAGACTCAAGACGTTTAAGTTTAATGTTTCGTTTATTTTGAAAGACAAAATGATGTTTTAAGACAAGACGTGTTTTGTTATGAAATGTTTTATGAAAGTTTTTATATTCCGCGAAAGTTTTAATGAACTCTGATTTGTAAGAATTGTGTTTATGAGTAAATCCGACGCTAAAGTAGGGCTATCGGGTTCGGGGCCTTACAGGTTACCACCAGACCAAGCATTCATGTGGTTAAGATCCAGAAAAAGAAATAAAAAAGGTATATTAACATGTTCGTCATCTTCCCCCCATAAACCCTAGATTTCAATTCCCTTAAATCGTCCCATGTTTGTTCATTTTAGGTTAGGGGTTTTGATTAACGGACTAAAATGATCGACAACCATATCTTAATTACCTTAAATGGTTCTGGAAAAGTGGTGAACAACGTTGGCCATAATTCCGAAGCTTAGGAGACCAATTACAGGATTAAAGAAGATATATTAGTGAGATTGAAGGTGATGAGCGAGTTTACTTTGCGTGAGGATCCTATTTATACTAGTATTTGCAACGTAAAGTCGTTAATTGATTTGAACCGATTTGGTGGCGGACATCACGAAAATCTTTTGATGATTTGGAGCCGTTATAATACAATTAAAGTGTTTCAAGATGTTGATTATTGCCGTCAAAAATACGTTATGCTACAATTACAGGTCAAAGGTCGATATTTAGGGGTGTTTAGGGATTCCGGTGCCGGAATCGGGTGGCCGGAAGTCAATCGAGAAAACCGGGGGGGGGGGGGGGTGGGGTCGGCAGGGATGGTTTGGGATATTATATATTATAATTTAAATATTTTACATTCCCCCCCCCCCCTCGAACTTTAATACTTTTTTTTAAACTAGAATTAATAATGTATTTACGTTTTGGGCCTTGAACTTTTCGAATTATATTAAACTAAAATTAATTTAACATTACAAATTACACCTTTAGCTTTGATTTGAAATAGAAATTGAATATTTTTCGAATTAAATCCGTATAGTTAGAAAATCGTTTAAACAAAACTTCAAATTCTCAAAGTTTCGTTAATTGATCAAAACATATGGAAAATGAACGTACGATAAACGTAAATCATTGGGAATATAACGTCAACGATAAACGATAAATAAGAATACATCGAAATGTCAAAAAGGGTCGGTAAATGCAAATTTAAATAAACATTAACGAATGTTACATGAAACGAAACTTGAAAATATTATAATATATGTATGTATGTATGTATGTATGTATATGTATATTTATAAACAAAACCTAAAATTCGAAATGAGTCGGGTTTTTGGGTTTGAAAAGTAACGAATGTTACAATTCACTTAGTAATTTAAGGGATTGTCTCATCTTTAAAGTAAGTTATCTTATAAATACTTAATACAAATCACTTGCTTACATAAAATGATTTTTTAATGGGGATCATTAAGCTATGATATCTTTTTCATTAATAATCATGGAATAACATGACTTAGGAATAAGGTGTTATTCCCACATTTAATTACCAAAGTAAGTTTATATCATATGCTTACCAATTAATTGTTAAATCAAGTTAAGAAGAGTTCTAACCAAGATGATACACTTTTATCCTTGATCATCTCTATCAAAATATGAAAACCGAAAAATATTGTCTTTAATTTATGCCTTTAAATTTATGTTAAAATTTCCTTGTTAAACCAAAACTACTATGATGTTTACTTCCAGTTAAATTAAATACAACGATTCAGTAGTAAAAATCAAACAAATGTATCCGTGGATCGATTCTTGGTTCTTACCCATATTATATTACATGTACGATAGGTACACTTGCCTATTTGTGTGTGGTCTAGTTAAGATAAAAATCATTTTTAAAAACTTAAAACTCGACATTTTGTGAAACAAACCTCTGAAAACTAACAACTTTTCATACCACCACGCAACACATCAGCATGCCACGTCATCTTTAGACTAACGATTTTAGGCTCTATTAGTCGTGACTGTTGGGAACAATAATGACATAAGTTGGGATCGTCATCAGTCAACTCGTTAGTTAGCACTATTATTTGCTAATATTCCATAGTTTGGAATATTTAAAACCAATTTAACACTTAGCTTGATAAGTCATGTGATTTGGTGTGCATATGTTTGTTCATAGGTTTAACATGTATTTTTAAGTGGTTTTTCATGTTTGTAATAAGTATGACTATAGCACTAATTTTTGTTAAATATTTTGGTAAGTTTGTGTAAAAGTATATTTTAAATTAAAATCTCTTACTTGCATAAACTACTATTTATGTAATCAACTAAAATCAAAATAAAATAAATAAATAAACAATGAAAACCTCATTCCCTTGATACATCAGTTACTAACTTGTAATCAACAATTTTCGTTTTTATTATAATCAAACTCTAAAGACTCATCATTATCAAAATCACAATCTATGTCGGAATCGGCCATGATTTGATGGCATGCCAACTCTCATTCATAAAATCCAAAGATTGATGCAATTCGTCATCATCATCAAAATAAAACGTACGAGATCTTCATGTGTTCCCTGCTTATGATTCAATTTCCAACATGAAATGATAACTTGAAATGTATAATTATAGTCTCTTATCCAAAATTTTACTTGTTCAGCAACGACATCCTTCATAGAGATCATGATGTTAAATATTAGTGAACATGATGTAATATTGGAAGAAAGGGTCAACAACCACCTAATTGTAAAGACAAATGTTAAATATGGACAGTTAGAGATACCAAAACCTGTTATATACAAATTATATGTAAAATTGTCAAGCACACAAATATGGAATTGGATATGAAAAACAAAAATAAAACCTGAATCGGATGATGAAATCTTCTTCTTTAACAATCAAGACGAATTATTAATTAATTTGAATATTTAGTTATTTTAAAAGGGTTTGAATCCAATACAAAAAAATGTGCTAAGCATGAGAATCGAACAAAAATCAATAAACAACGCAGTAGCAGTTTTGTGATAATAAATTGCTCGGTCAATTATAACAAACCTAGATGCGCTCAATCATTTGAAACAAACCCAGATGTGATCGATCAATTGAAGCAGGCCTAGATGCAATCAACTGAAATCATATACGACCAATTGAAACAAACCTAGACGTAATTAATTGGCAACGATGAAACAAATTCAGTCGTCAACCAATTTTAACATTTTTTAGAATTGATTAATTGAATCGATCAATTGATATCTTAAGAACTTGATCAACTGAATTAAGAGTGCATGCCAAATCAAATTGAACAAATTGAGTCATGTTAGGTGTGCGAAATCAATTGAACAATTGAATAAATCGAGTCCTGTTAATGGTACAAAATCAATGATTGAAAGAGAAAAAATTAGTTACCGAGTAACTGAATCGTATCATCGTTCAGTAATGTTCCATTCCATTTTTATTTTCTATCAACTACAGTAATTATATTTGCAAATAGAGTAATTATGTAACTATTATTGAGTAATTGTATCGTGTCATCGTTCAATGTTTCATTCAATTTTTGTTTCATATTAATTGAGTAATTATACTTTAAAGTAGAGTAATTATAAAATTATATTGTTTAAGTAAAATATAACTAGAGCAGTTGTATGCCATACGTAGAGTAACTGTTTTTTTATATACGGTAAATATTTTTATAACTAGAGTAATTATTTTTGTAAATAGTGTAATTATTTTATAAATAGAGTAATAATTTTATAAGTAGAATATTTTTATAAGTTTCGTAATTACGTTTACATAATTACAAAACTGCCACAAATACTTTATTCGTACGATTCGTAATAATTTTTTGTTTTTATGTTATCGTTTCATATTTTAAAAACGTAATTGTAGGGCGAACTAATATATTTAAAAATTAGGGGCATTTACATATTTCTTATTTTTAAATTTCTTTATTACATATTTCCCCAATCCTAAAAAGTCAATTATATTTCCCCTCCCTAAACCATATATATTACATATTTATCTATTTCATTAAAATTTACTTAATAAATGACTATTTGGATAAGGTCAAAATGCAAAGTATAAAAAAAATAAGGACGAGAAGAAATTTAATACATTGATCTTATATTTGAATGACATAAATTAATTTAAGAGGAAAAAATTTATGGGAATGACATAAAGGTAACAACCCACTTTTGTTGACTTTCATTCTTCACATGCAAGGCACATGCATGTCAATTCCTCCATCATTTTAAGACGTCCATAACTTTTTCATATAACATTTAAAAAAAATCACCACAATAACAAACATTTGTTTTATCTTCAATATGAGTATCATATTGTTATATAAAAATAAAAAAAATAGTGGGTTTTTATATATTGTTTTATTGGTTGTTCACTGTGTTTTTTAATTGGTTTTTTATGCATTGTGTTATAGATTTCGGTCATTATGTTTTTCAATTGGTATTCATATTTATAACAATTAAAACAAAGAGTACTTCATTGTGTCTTTTATTTCGTCATTGTGTCTTTGTGCTCATCATTTGTCTTTCTACTTATCATTTTGTTTTAGTAATTGTGTAATACGTTCACTATCTTTTGTTCAGGATGGACATGTGACATTCACTTAATTTGAGAAAAAGAGTATTATGTTATGTCATTGTATAATATGTAGTTTCCATTATGTTTTACATTTCAGATCATTGTGTTATATGTATTCACCATTGTGTTTTACGTTTGAGGTCATTTTGCTATATGTATTTCCCATTGTGTTTTATGTTTTAGGTTATTGTGTAATATGTATTTATCATTGTGTTTTATGTATTGGATAATTGTTGTATTTTATCATTATCTTTACATATTATTACACAACGATGTCATTAATATTAAAAAAAAACACAATGAAAAAAATAAGACACCGTGACATAATTTTTGTTTTAAATTTTATATAATAAATTCATACTCATATTAAAGATAAAAAACGCTTTATATGGTATTTTTTTATAAAAAAGTATGTCATATGAAAAAGTTATAGAAGTTTAAATGATTGGGGAATTAACATTGATTTGCATGTGGAGAAAGAATATACGTACTATTACTTTTATACTTTTTTCTCTTTGGTCCCCAATTGAAACATATCAATTAATTATTGTTTATTACATTTCTCATTTTTGTTGGCATTTGCATAATAACTCACCCATGACTATTTTTACCCTTCTTTTTTACTTGAAACAATTTTACATATTTCTTCCTTTATAAAACACATATATTACATATTTATCTATCTTTTCATCATATTTTAGTTTTCGTTATTCATGATTAATTTCAACACTTGTGAGTTTAGATATTCATAATTAAATGAGAAAACCATTTTAAACACATACACCTACCTTATTTTTACTACAAGTTTTTACATATTTCACTAGTCTAAGATTGCAATCATCGATAACCAAAGTTTAAAACTTCATCTCAAGAAATAACAATCACCGATAATCCAAGTTACATCTCCAAATACAAAACCAAAAAACAAAAAAAAGAAAAAAAAAGAAACTATTGCCAAAGTTTAAACAATTACGATACCAAAAATATCAATTTCCACTTTGATTATTTACTTTGATGATCTTTCCGTCCTCATTGTCTCTTTCTGTCCTCTTTTAATTGTCGTATCATTTTGTCCTCTTTTAATTGTCGTCTCTTTTAACATTGTATTAGGTTTAGGAAGAGCAAATATGAATTTGGCCACATTATGGCTAAGTTGCGTGCGCTTCACAAGCTTGAATTCCCTAAAGTTATTAGGATCTATGCACCCTGATCATAAAACACATTTTACAATTAGTTTTTCTATAGCCAGAATTGATGTAAAGGATGATGACTCAGAGTGAGCAAATTTAACCTATAGGTTTCTTGGAAAGAAGTAAGAAGGCAACAATGGCAACAACAATAACATGGTGATGACAATGTTTGTCTATAATACTTTTTTGGCGTTAACACATCAAAAACACATTATCCTAAATTTCTAGTCAACCATTACTCTTGGATAGGGATGAGCTTGGTATCGGTACTGAAAATACCAATACCAAAAATACTCAGTACGGTACCGATACCAAAAGCAAAAAATCAGGAAAATACCAGTACTGTTACCGTATCGATCTCGAAACCTCAAAAGGTCGATCCCAAATTGTTGCCGATGGTACCCGATACCATTTTGCTCATCCCTACACTTTAGTTATAAAATTTGTCACCCTATTACAATTTAGTCATAAAGATGCAAGGTTAAGGTTAGGTGCCAACACTCTACAGGAGAAGTCACACTAATTAGTCTGATTGCAAATTAGCAAACCCTAAACATTTTCCCTACCAAATTTCGATGATGATAATGCCTAAAACGGCTCAATTTGAATAGGTTAACACATTTTATAAACCAATAAATTACTATGCACAAAGAACAAGCATCAAAATCAACTATCTCTACTCTCAAGGCCTAATATACAATAACTTATCAATTATGAAAAATTTCTAAGCACGAGAAAGTGTGTGTCGAGAATCAACGCCTTCATTCATTTTGCTTCCGATACATTTGGGTCTCTTGCCACTGATGCTGCTACGTTTCTGAAAAGAGTTCAGCAGGTCGTGCACGGTAACTCATCGACATCAAAGAACGATAACTTTGTTTTCAGTAGGATCGGTTTTTGCCATTCAAAAGGGTGTGGTGGCGCAACTTGTTGCCCGCTTACCTGCCTCCTTATTGTAATTTTATCATTTTGTTTGCAATTATCAGTAGCCAGTATTACCTTAGTTAAATTACAGTAAAAAAAACTCATTTAGTAAAATAAGTTTATGAAAAAAAAAATTATGATACAATCCAATCGAATAGTATCATTATGTCTGATTAAATTGTGAAGAAACCCTAAAAAAACTCAACATACCAAAATTACAAAGCCTCAAAATCATCAGAATCGAGCAACAAAGAGGTTGTCATAATCGTCGTTTGCGATTAATCGAATGACAAAGAGGTTTCCGGAATCGCATTGCTATCTCGTTTGCGTGACATGTCGATTCGAATGGCAAAGAGGTTGCCGGAATTGCTGTTCTCGTTTGTGTTTGTGTCGTTCTCAAGTTCAAGGTCTGACGTCTGGTTTTTTCAATAGTTGGTAAAGAAGTATTGCAAATTAGAAAGGGCAAAGAGGTAATTTGATATTATAAGGCGAGATATGTATGCAATTAAAGTTTAGCAATTAAGGAAATCTATAATTAAAAGGTTTAAGAAGGGGACATATGTAAAAAATTCCTAAAAAAACACTTAGGTAATTTCTTGATTTTATTCGGCTTACGATCATTATCAGTATGGTGCAACGATCCCTTATCTAAATGGTTTGTATCAATATTAGATATCATGTCGTTCGGACACCCACTCCATCTATTGCGTAGTAAAACATTGTTCGTTAATTACAGCCAACCAGCTACTCTAATCTTTTGTCATTTGGATCTTAGCACGAGGGTTGCAGTGACGGAGGTATTAATTATAATTAACCACTCACGACTTTCAAAATGCTCAATTAGATTGAATGATTCTAAAATGATTTTGGGTTCATTGACATACAAAAAATATTATTTGTTCCATGTATCAAAAGCTAAAACTTGATTAGGGTTTAAAAAGTTATGAATCATGTTTATTAACATCTAGTATATACTAGAGTAGGCCCAGGTTTAAGAGCAAGAGTCACGCAAACAAAACACTCGAATAAACATATCACATAATTGTTTCACATAAGTATCAAATCAAAATCAAATTAACAAATGCTAGTGTTGAAACTATAATTAATTTTGTCGAACATGATGGCTAAATCAATCAAACCGAATAAGAAAACAAAATGCTAAAACTAGTCTACAAAACTTAGGAAAAGGTTAATTGTCCAAACTTGCTCCTCTCGAACTGACATCCAACAAGAGGTCGTGGTACCTTTTAATTCAACCCCCCCCCCCTCAATTATTGTGGCTCGTTTCTTTTGAGACGAGTTTATGATCGAGTTTGGGTAACAAAAATCTGAACATGTAATCTTCAACCATACAAAAAGCAATATGTAACATTTTGGGTTTTTCCGTATTTGTATTAGTATTCGTTTTATCGGATTTCGAACCTTGTTCGGATCTTTATGCTTAATAATATGAAGCATTTATGAGTATTAAAAAATTTTCATGTTCATTTTATACCCCTTATACTTTCTATATTGTTCATTTCTTGTTTTAACTACAAAATATTAAATATTTAGCCTTTTTATGAACTTCAAGGACCATTATTGTCAAAAATGAAACTACCCCTCCCTACCCCAGAGCGCCGCTCAAAGGCAGCCAACCCTGGTGGCCACGCGGCGCTATGGCTGTGCTGTGCAGAATCTTTACTTGTTAAACCTTCCTAGTTCGTTTTTAGCATGTAAATCGCTTATTTTAGGACTAAATCGAGTATTTTAAGCCCCAAGAAAACTCATATAGCTTAAGTGCATGTCCATATACATTACCGCTTGTCTAAGAACGAATTTTACTGATTATTATATTGATTTCGTCATTAAATGCTTATTCGGTTCCTTAAACGAGTGAAATCACCATAATTGGTTCGTTTTAGTGTTTACTATATAAACAACACCTATATTATCAGTCATAAACTTTACCTAAACCCTAATTCATCATTCCTAGCCATCACCCTCTCCTGACCATCATAAACTTCTTTGGTTTTGCTTATTGTTTGAAGATAAAAGCCTTGAAGGTTGACTTTGCTTATATATCGACTTTTGACTCTTCTTTTTGGTTGATCCTTTCACTTTCTGGGTAAGTTTTAAGTTGTAAAATCGTTTATATATATTCCCTAGTCAATAGCCTTCAATCAATTTCCATAGTTGAAGGGTGTTGACCGGTCAATTTGATTAAAACCCGTTAAAGGGCAAAACAGTTAACAAGTTTGACTATCCTGTTTCTCATAATTCTGGTTGGAACCAACGTTCGGTCCAGAATACTTTTATTCTCGTAATGAAATTTTAAAGCTACTAACCAAAACTTGACTTCCGACTCGCTGTTCGGATTCTGGTCAGTAACGACTCGCTTAAATCTTTAATTTAGCATAACCGGAGTTCTAAACATCCGTTTGGATAGATTCCAGCGGCAGCGAGTTTAGTTTTTCTCATATTTTCTTATCTCAAGGTTTTAGATTCAGTTAGTTTGTTTCGTTCAACGTGTTAGTGGATGACTCGCTTAATTATTAACTCGTTTATCATTATATTTATCCACTTGCCTTCGATTTAAGGTGAGTTGAACATTCCCGTTTATTTTACTATTTTTAAACGTTTTGGAGATATATGCGTACCTATTCATATTTCATATCATATATATATATACACACACACACACACACACAAACTCGCAAACATGATTATTGTGTGTAATTCAATTAAATACTAATTACTATTTGTTTAAGTGTGTTTATATTTTATCGCATTCGGAGAGGTCCATCTCCGGAAGGGAGCGGGCGAAGTGAGGCCACTTTATAGTCCATAATTTCATAGAGACAAACGGTTCAGCTCCCTTCTATAAGCCTTTAGAGGATTAGAGGAATCATCGATGAAAGTGTTACTTACTTACGAAGATCGACTGGATAACCTTCTGCTGACAGAGTGGTGGGTGCTACTGTCTTATCTTATCCTTCTTCTTTTACCCCGGCCTGGGGCTGGTCATTCAATTCAGTCAAGTTCATATGCTTTCCAACATGGGAGTAAAGGGAGTTGGTAGCATTCCCCTGGCTTTCCATTTCCAAGAAGTTTGGGATAAACTAGAAGACTAACTCCAATAATGTATCGCAGTAAGTATGATCATACGCCGTTATAGTAACCAAAGCCCATACGCATGGCGATGGTAAACCGACAATCTCAGTTAGTCATTATAGCAAATGCCCATTCGCATGGCAACGGTTAAATGCACACTAGCATGTCTATGGTTTGTTTGTGATTTGATTGATTATTACTCACATATGTTGGTTTGCGCATTTAACATTTATCACATATTATATATATATATACACTATTATTATTAATTAAAATTGGTGATCATCTCACTCAACATGTGTTGTTGACAAACTTTATTCCATTTTCTACGCATATGCAGATTGCCTTTTGAATTGAAGTTTGACGTGAAGGACATCAAGAAAAGACCATATGGAACTTAATGAAGACTATCTTTATTTAAATCTTGATTGGATTATTTGTTTTAAATTATTTGTTTGTGTAATGAATATTTGTGCACTGTAATTTGAAATAATTAATTTAATAGACATTGTCATTTATTTATGATAGTACCCTTGAGCTGTGAACAATCGGCTCACGCGCCCAGCATTTTCGCCTTAGGTTGGGGTGTGACACAATACTCGCTCGATAAATTGTAAGTATGACGTGTAACGAACAATAGGTATATAGGCAAGTTAACATAATATTTATAATCATCAAGTATAAGCCCACGATATAACCTACCCGTTACAATTAATGTTTTCATAATCGGACCGGACATTGAACCAGACGGCCAACCGGTTCACCGGTAATCGAACAACTTTGGTCAAAAAATGATGGGTAGGATTGGGAAAATGTTTTTTCAAGAAAAATATAATTTTATTTTTCATAGTAAACCGTTTCAATCAGTCCGGTTTACCGATCCAACCGGTTGAACTGGTTTAGATCGTCCGGTTCTCTGGAAGCTGAGCGAACTACATAGAACCGGACCTGTTGATGGACCAAACCTCGGTCAGACCAGTCTGACCGGCCGTTCTTGTCCCAACCTAAGGCGGAAATGTCGGGGCGTGAGCTGATTGTTCACAGCTCAAAGGTACTATCATAAATAAAAATGACAATAACTATTAAGTTAATTATTTCATTTAAAGTGCACAAATATCCATAACACAAATAAATAATTTAAACAAATAATCCAATCAAGATAAATATAATTTTTATTAAATTCCTTATGGTCTTTACTAGATATCCTTTTCACGTCAAACTTCATTTTAAAGGCAACCTGCAAATGCGTAGAAAATAGCGTTTGTCAACAACACATGTTGAGTGAGATTATCACAAGTTTTTGCAATGATATAATATTAATATAATAAATAAAAGAAATAAGCAAAACGTAATAAATTGCGGTAATGAAATCAAACCATGAGCAAATAAGGTGTCAACTAACCATTGCTGCTAAGCGAATCGGGCGCGGTAAATCAACCATGAGCAAGTAATAACACCGTTGCCAAGCAAATCGGGCGCGGGCCAATACTATGATCATACTACAAATGAGAATATGTTGGACCTCTCTGAAATACGAATGAATAAACAAGCAAGCAGGTAACACGTATATTTGATCAATCACACACAATTACACGTTTGCTATTTTTTGAGATATATAGATAACACGAAATGTCCTCAAAACTTGTGAAAACTTAGTAAAATAGGGGAATGACAAAACTCACATTAAATCGAAGGCACGTGAATAAATATAATGATAAACGAGTTAATAATTAAGCGAGTCGTCCACAAACGCGTCAAACGAAACAAACCAACTGAACCTGAAACTTTGAGATAAGATAATATGAGAATAATCGAACTTAATGCCGCTGGAATCATTCCAAATGGATGTTTAGAACTCCGGTTATGTTAAATTAAAGATTTAAGCGAGTCGGTACTGACCAGAATCCAAACAGTGAATCGGAATTCGGGTTTTGGTCAGCAGCCTTAAAATTTCGTTACGAGAATAAAAGTCTTCTGGACCGAATGTTGGTTCCAACCAGAAGTATGAGAAAACGGATAGTCAAACTTGTTGACTGTTTTGCCCTTAACGGGTTTTAAGCAAATTGACCGGTCAACATCCTTCAACCACCGAAATTTATTGAAGGTTATTGACTAGGGAATATGTATGAACGATTTTATAGTTTACAACTTACCCGGAAAGTGAAAAAATCAACCGCAAAGTGAAGTCAAAGATCAATATATTAGCAAAGTCAACCGATTACGCTCGTATCTTCAAACAATACGGCAAAACCGAGGAAGTTTATGAAGGACAGAGATGAGTGACGGCTGGAGATGATATAATATGGGTTTACGGAAATTATTGCTGAGGTAAATATGTCTTGTTTATATAGGAAACACAAAAACGAATCAAATATGGTGATTTCACTCGTTTAAGAAAACCGAATAAGCATTTAATGATGAAATCAATATAATAATCAGTAAAATTCTTTCTTGGACAAGCGATAATGTACATGGACATGTATCTATGCTATATTCCTTTTCTTGGGGCTTAATTCACTCGATTTAGTTCAAAAATAAGAGATTTCAAGCCAAAAACGAACTATGATACAATCAAGAACAAAACGATCTACACAGGGGGTTGGAGGCGCTGCGCGGTGTCCATGGGCCTCCATGGTCGCGCGGCGCCTCTGCAAGGCAGAGGGGAAGCTTGGTTTTTGACAAATTATGCCTTTGTAGTTTCATAAATGGTCAATTATTGAATATTTTGGAGTTAAATCAAAGTTTGAACTACTTTAAGAACATGACGGATATAAAATGAAAATTAAACCTTAATACTCACCCTACACATATAAAAAATAACCATGACTATCTTTTAATTGAAATTGGTCAAGCTTGCTCCCTCACATATAGAGAAACGACCTTAGTCACAACACCATTGGTTACCGACTATAAGCGATTGGTTTTGTCTATTACGGGTTAATCACAAATGTACAAAAAAAAAGTCAAAAAGAAATTTTGAGATAACCCTAAAAAATAGTATAAGGGAAAATTATTTGTGAAATATTATGAACTATTTGATAACAAACCACATCCTTGAACTTAAAATATATCAAACTTCTATAACTTTTTTTCAACTACGCTTCAATTTTTATGCCCAAATGTAGTCAACTTGTACCAGACACCTTTGAACTTAAATTTGTAATATCTTTGTCAAAAAAATTCAGCCAATTGATCAAGATGTGGAAACAAACCATTATTTCTTAGGTAATAACTTAATTGTGGCAATTAGAAACTTTTAATAATATAATTTTAAAAAAGTCATAATTGGTTTAATTGAGGTAATTAATTAATATTAAATAGTAATAAATGTATTAATTGTTATATCATTTAACATAAAAAAATATTAAATTGAAGGAATGATAATTAAAAAATTAGTTAATTAGATGGAATATGTATAAATGAAATTGATTGATTGACATTCCATGTGAATGACGTATTTGAAGATTATGTAAAAATATGTGTTGTTTTAATAGATTAGTTAGACATTAAAATAGCGTGTTAGAATTTAATTTTATGCCAGAAATAGATGCAATCTAAATCACATTACACTGAAAATATTTAATAGAATCATTAATTATTTCATGATTTTGAAAAAATATAAAAAATCACACATTTATTACTTTTTATTTAATCAAATAATACTATACTGGAAATCTTTTAAAAAAAGTAAAATAATAAATACTATCTCAAAATTTGACCTTGTTAAATTAATCTAGTGGTATTGTGTCTCATCCAGAGGTGTAAATGAGTCGAGCTGCTTGCAAGCTACTCGGGATCGGTTCGTAAAAAAGCTCAATTAAACCGAGCTTAAATGAGCGCGAGCCCAAGCCCAAGCTTAAAAGCGAGCTTGCTTAATAAACGAGTCCAAGATTTACTTATTGAGCTCAAACCGGCTCGCAAGCCTAAATGAACTTGTTATTAATATAATTTTATAATATATATATATATATATATATATATATAATATGTATATATTTAATAAGGGAAAAGTTAAAATACAAAGGGAGACAAAAATGAGAAGTGTGAGAAGGATTTGTGGCCACACAAAAACCCCTAAAAAAATTAATAGAAAAAAAAAATCATAAATCAAAATATAAATAAAAAACGAAAAAATTAAAAAACAAAAATGTTTCCCTTGTCATTCTCGTTCAAAAAAAAATCCCGAAAAGACACAATGTAGAGACAGAAGGCACAATGACGAAAATAAACAAAAGACACAATTATAACTAAAAATAGACACAATAAATCACAAAATATAACACAATGTTGAATAATATAACACAATATCAAGAAAAAAAGACATAATGTTAAGAAAAAAAGACACAATCAATGACGGAAATAAATACAAGATAAACAAAAATACACAATCATCTTTTCCCCTTAACATTGGTTTTTTCAAGAACAAGGAAGACGGTGGAAACATTTTTATGTTTTTACTTTTTGTTTTTTTTATTAAATTTTGAGTTATGATTTTTTATTTAATTTAAAAAAAAAAAATTTGAAGGTTTTTTATGTGACTATAAATCCTTCTCATGTTTGTCTCCTTTTGTAGAATAGCTTGAATCATTTAATAATTATTAGTTAATCTATATATATAATGTTATTAAAAAAACAACTAAATAAAGTATGTTATGTTATATAAAAAATTATAATTGAAAAAAAAATATATAAATAATTATAGATATAAAATTAATTAAAAAATAGTAAATGAGTCGAGCATGAGTCCAACTCAAGATTAAAAAATTAGTTACGAACCAAACTCGAGCTATAAAAATAAAGATTAAAACTAACCAAGCTCGAATTTTGTGTAAGTTAAACGGGGCTGAGCTCTCGGTTGACTCACAACTAAGGGTGCAAACGAGCCGAGTCGAGCCGAGCCCGAGCTATGCACTACTCGAGCTCGGCTCGTTAAGATATTCAGAAGCTCGAGCTCGGCTCGAGTCGAGCCTATGTTCTCAGGATCGAGCTCGGGCTCATATTGACATCTTAGAGCTTGGGATCGGCTCGAAACACTCTTTAAACGAGCCCAGGCTCGGGTTAAGCTCGCCAAAGCTCGACTCGATAAGCTCGATAGCATTAACTATTGCGTTGATAAATACAGAGAAATTAGATTTGAAACTTGAAAGTCTCATATAAAAAGTCTAACCAAAATAACCATACAAACCACCAAAATAAGTCAAATAACCATACGAACTTACAAAACCAACAAAAATAAACATATGAAGTAGCGAGCACAAGTTAATGTTTCTTCAAAAAAAATAACAAAACGACCATCCAAATTTTTTGTCTTCTCCAATTTCCATAGCCAATATTCAACAAAAGTCCTAACCACTATCATATAAAACCTTAAACAATAAATCAACAAAATATTCAATACAAGTCTACTAGAGAGTGCATGTGCAATTTAGTTTTCTTTAGTCAATATATAGATTTTACCTAAACAATTTATTCAATATGTGTCCCTTTATTTTAGTTCTGTTTCCCACTTGGTAGTAAAACCTCACACGGTGTGTCATCCTTCTACAAAAACAAAGACACAAAGTCAACACTTTAAAATATAAAATAAAAAAAAACATATATCTTTTAAGGTTTTTAAATTCACCTTTAGCTTCTTCTTTATTTCATACATTTAATGTATGTAATCTAATCGCCTCCACAAATTAGCATTTCTACAGTAGAAGGCGATAATGTAGATCGATATGGATCAATAACTCTTCCTCCCACGCTAAATGTTGACTCAGAAGCAACAATTGAAACTGGTGCAAGTATATCCGATGCCATCTTTGACAAAACAAGATATTTCAGCTTGTGAGTGTTCCACCAGTCTAACACATTGAAGTTCATTTGTTCACGTCCTTTAATAACACCTTCTTCTAAATACATTTTAAGTTCAGATTTGTTTGGCCTATCTATTTCAACATCTCTAAGAAACTCCCCAAATGCGTCCCATCCTGAACTTGTTGCATTTTCATTAAGCGTTGAAGTAGTGCTCCCTCCAGAAGATCCACTTTTACTTGAAGCATCTTTGATTGATTCCTCATACATCTTCAAATATTCTTCATACATGTTAGTTAATGCATTTAACACGTCTTCAATATTTTTCTTGGCTTCAGTTTTTGGGTATATTTGTGGGTAACAAAATTCAACATACCACTTTTTTAACCTAGGATCTAGCACCGTAGCTATGGCCATCAATAAGTGACACTCTCCCCAGTACTTGTCAAACTTTTCCTTCATTTTTTCAGTCATGGTACGAATAAAATTACTCTCGGATAATACACTTTTGTCTACTGTTACTCTGACTTTGTAAACCTCCATAAGGTATAAATCTGCAGTGGGATAATCACTACCAGATATGACATTTGTGCAATCCTTAAAAACCTTCAAAACTTCACACATATCCTTCACATTTTCCCAATCTTCTTCGGTGGGCTAGTGTTTAAAATGTGGTTCGTATTCTGCATATCTAGAAAATAACATAAACCTAAGAAAATAAATACTCAATTATGGAATATAACATACATTGACATTTATAAACATACATTGGAAAAACATCTTTAAACTTCATAGCAAGAGATAACATATCATATGTGGAATTCCATCTCGTCGGAACATTAATCAATAACTTTTTATCACGCACTTGAAGTTGATGTGCAACAGTTGAAAATGTCTGACGCCTTGCCTCCGAATGATTTATATATTTCACAGCTTCACGAACCTCTTCAATGACGAAATCAATCTTTGAAAGACCATCTTTAACTAGCAAATTTAAGATATGCGCGCAACACTGGACATGAAATAACCTTCCACCACAAGGAAGTTTCTTAACTCTATCAAAGTTCTTAAAGTATTCACTGCCCTGTCATTATATGAAGCATTATCCACAGAAATAGAGAAGATCTTTTTCTCAATTCCCCACTCCTTTAAACATTTATAAATGCCATCTGTAATATCAAGACCGGTGCGAGGAGGAGGTACATGCACAAAACTTAACACACGTTTCTGCAATCTATGATGTATAATTTCTAAAGTTTGAATTAATAAAATAAATAAATCAAAGAATATATACATATAACATTATGAAAGAAAGAAAAAAAAAGATATATAGGTGTTCATCATACCTCCAGTTCTGATAAATGAAGTGTCCGGTGATGACCATGTACTCAATTTTTTGGTGAGATTACTTCCACCAATCAGTTGTCAAACTAATATTTGAAGCTTCTTTCACATAAGCTTTCAATTTTTTCTTTTCGTGCTCGTATACCTTAAAATAATCTGCCGTTATTGTGGTCCTACTTACCTTCTCAAACATTGGATTTGACATCTTCATCATGTATACGAACATGCCATCTTCAACAATGCTAAACGGTTGCTCGGTTGTCATTATCCAGTGTGCTATTGATTCCCTCATTTTGTTAGCATGATACTTTGCATTAGGTGCAATAAAAGGAAACGACTTATTTAAACCCGGATCTGCATCAATTGGCTGAAAGTTAGCAACTGTTGAGTTCTTAAAAATTGCTTTCGTTTATGCAACTCTCCATGTGTCTTGCCCATGTTGATGTAGGCTTGCCTGTTCTTACAGACAAAAGTATTTTGCAATGAATGCATTTGACTTTTTCCGTCCCATCGGGAAGAGTCACTTCTTCAATATCCTCCCATACTTTTGCTTTCCTTGTACGTTTACACTTAAGTGAGACATCATCTTTGTCATTGGGTTCTGCACTTGCAGCCTCATTAACATTTTGATTATGAGTTGCACCAGGGTTCTTATCCCTATCAAGATTAATGTAATCTTGTGCAGATTGAGATGATTGATTTTGACCTTCTTGTTGCTTTGAGTTTGATGTTAAGCCTTGCATTGAACTAAGTCTTTTTTTTAGCTCCTTGTTTCATTAATATAAAGATCTAACAATATCAAAAGAAAAACAAATGTCATAACTCATGAATTTAAAAGGCCATCATCATTCATCAACATACCTTAACAGAAACAATATGTTAAATTAAAGTAGGTGAATGTAACATATTGAATACATGAGTTGCATATTAATATATTATACTAACTTTTCAATTTTCATGCAACACAACATAATATATAAATACATTTTGATTATCAAGTTTCATGCAATACAAGTATACAACAGTGACGAAAAATATTTCTAACACATGCATCAATTTAACAATAAACAAGTATACAATTTAACAATAAACAATTTCTAACACATGCAACACAAGTATACAACAGTGATGAAAAATATCTCTAGACAATTTCATATATAAAACAATAAACAAAATCAAAAAGATGGCATCAATTTAACAAAAGTGAATATTTATATAACAGTACATGGTGAAGAAAATTAAACAATTGAAGAATATTGGTTGCAAAACAAACCTGGAAGTGATTGGAACAGCAGCGGTGCAGCCAAGCAATCGCGGATTAGTCCTACATTTTCTTTCTTTCTTTCTTTCATCATCCATCCATCCCTCCCCTTGAACCTCAAACCCCCTCTTTTGCAGAGTGAGAAAGAAAGCATGGCGGATGAATCAGTTTCACCGGAAGAAGAGTGGCAAACCATCAGAGCCAGCTACGAGGCTGCCAAGGCTACTACGGCGACACATTTTGTTTAATTAGTTTACGGTAATAATCAAATGCCTATCTATCTGTCATTTCTAGGTTTTGTTTCCAGAATGTACAGTTATTTTCATTTCCTACCAGTTTTTATCTGATTTGATGTTTGAATCAAATTAGGGCTTTTATCTTTTGAATTTGAGTTTCAGTCTGCAGTTAGGGTTTACTTATTATTGTCATAGACAAACATGCTATTATTATTTGAGATCCCATCTATCCACTTAATCTAACAATTACTCTCTGCAATTAGGTCACGTTACATAGATGCACTTATGAATTTTATAAAAATAAACTAGCGTTTTGTTCTGTGAAATCAATGTAGATGGAATCTCTAGTAGAACGTAAGATTTAAAGTTTTCCACAAAAAAATCATGTTTAATAATATTTATCTTCGTAAAAATGATCTGATGTGATGCGGCAAGCTTGTGTGCATAGATTTTGTGTCAGATCTTCTAGAATGTTACACGTGAACATTAAGCCGTTAGCCACCTCAGCTGGTGACCAAGTATATGCCGGTGAGTTTAAATCCTTCATGCAGCTAGAGACGAAGTATGGGAAAGTTCAAAAGCTTTCCACAACTTCTGATTTGAGGATGGAGCATCCTTCTTCAAAAGTCTGTGAAGTGAAGTTTAGGAGCTTTAATTCAGAGACAGAACTTCAGTCTTATCTTTTTATTCCATAGTTCAAGTTAGTAGTTTTAAGAAAAATAGTGTTTTGTTCAGTGAAATCAATGTAGATGGATTCTCTAGTTGAATGCAATAGTAAATACATTTTATAAGGTTGCACGTGAGTACGTGACACATTAGTGATTAAGTTTTAAGTTGCCCGTAGTCCCGAACAGAAAATGAGATTTAAGGAAAACAATTTTGATTAATGAGAATTTGGTTAAAAACCCTAGACACGTAAAGCCAGCAAAACACAGTTTTTTTTTTATTTGAGATGAATTCGACTTGGTTCGCAAGCAGTAAATTAAGCCCACATTAGAAACACAAAACTGAAACATTTAGTCAATAATCGACGCATTCATTGAATCATCATGATATTTGTAATTAATGTGCTTATTAGATTACTCAATCCACGTTTCTACTTAATTCACGTATACATGTTTGTAATATGTATGGATGTACATATATGCATGTAAATATTAAATTGAACTTGAGTTTACTTTCCTCGATAACTTTTAAGCTAGAATTCAAATTTTCTTCTGGCAGATGGTGGGAAAAATGGAGGGAGTATACTTCTAACAAGAAAACTAGTACAAACGAGGGATCATCTCCAGATCATCAAGATTTAAACAATACAAGTACTCTAGTAAGGCCATCAAGCATCGATAATTCCGATTTAATTAATGAATCAGCATCTGTTAATTCAACAATGGGTATTGACCTCCGTGATATCCTTCAAGAAGGCGCTCAATACATATTGCTTCCCGAAGCAACCTGGAATGAGTTATACGCATGGTTATTATTCCCTTCCATTCTCGTCTATTTACAAATTGTATAATCATTAATGAAGCTCTGTATAATAAATACGTTATAATTTATATTCATAGGTATGGAGGTGGACCTAGATTGTCACGAAAAGTAATAAGTTGTGGCGAAGCACTGTATGTGGAAGTTTACCCTTTGCGCCTATATTTACATTTGATGCCAAAAGCTGATCAATGTACCATTCGAATAAGCAAAAAGGTACAATTTTTGTTTCTTATATGATAAATATGTACATAATTGACATTATAAGCTTTGAATTATTGTGAGCAGGAAACAATCGGAGCGCTACAAAAAAAGGCCTGCGAAATTTTCGAGCTTAATTCTGAAAAAATAAAGAAGTTACTTATAATATTCACTTCAAATGAGCTTTTCGTGATAAATGTGTGTATAATTGCCAGGTCAGCATTTGGGACTACTTTAGTCACAGAAAGCATGCTTTAATGAATAACTTGGATAAAACTTTAGATGATGCCAACATTCAAACAGATCAGGACGTGAGTTACTTTATTTGTCAAATATGTCAAACATGTACAATAATATAAAAAAGAAACTCAAAACCAATTTTATATGCGAACACAGATCTTGGTGGAAGTGAATGATGATGGTGGTATCACAAGAGATATTCAAGAGAACGGTTTTACTAAAAGCCACACGTCAGCACTTCTAGAAGCTTCTGGAAGCAAGGTTCAAAGTGTGTCTTCTAGAATTAAAGAATCAGAAGATCCTAAAACACCTGTGTCTGTTGGTGTTAGCACACGTGGCTCGTCTGCTGGTTTAACTGGATTGCTTAATTTTGGAAACACGTGTTTTATGAACAGTGCTATACAGTGTCTCGTTCATACCCCTGAATTTGCCAAATATTTCCGTGAAGATTATTATAAAGAGATTAACCGGAATAACCCTCTCGGGATGGTGGTAAGTTAGTTACAAGTTACAACAGATTTATGTTAAAACGGGTCGATTCAGTTTTGTGTTTAATGGCTCAAATGTAACATGGTATGTAGGGTGAGCTAGCTGTAGCATTTGGTGACTTGCTTAGGAAGTTGTGGGCGCCGGGAAAGACCCCATTTGCTCCAAAGCAGTTTAAAGCAAAGCTTGCTCGTTTTGCACCTCAATTTAGTGGATACAGTCAGCATGATTCTCAGGTTCGTTCGTTTAACTTTAACCAAACAAATGATTGAATACAAACAATAAAACTAGCGGTGTTTTCTTTTTCGTGTTTGTTAAGAAAGTGAGTGTGTTTGTGTTTGTTTATGTTCGCTTGTTAATAGTATAAACGGACGGTGTACGAATGAACATAGATAAACATAGATGAACAAACAGGACCGAGTGAATACCAATTAAAATTAAACATTTAAAAAATAATGAAACTAGACTAAGTTGTAGCAGGACTAAGAAATTTAACTGAGTTATGTTAACAGACTTAAACACACGTAAACTAACATTAATGAATGCAAACGATTGAACATAAATAAGCTTTAATGAATGAACGTTCATGAACTAGACATGTGTTCATGTTCGTTCATTGAACTAAACGGACACAAAAATTGTTCATGCTTCAATGCTTGTTTGTTTAGTAAATAAACGAACTTCCTGCTGAATAGTTTACCAACGGTTCACTGAACGTTTAGTTCATTTACAGGTCTAATGAAATATAAGGCTGAGTTATTTGCTAAATGAAAAATATGGTTTTTACTTTTTAGGAGCTTTTGGCCTTTTTGCTTGATGGACTTCATGAAGATCTGAACCGCGTTAAACACAAACCGTATATCAAGTCATGAGATGCTGACGGTCGTCCAGATGAAGAAGTTGCTGATGAGTACTGGGCAAATCACATCACCCGTAACAATTCAATAATTGTTGATGTTTGTCAAGTAAGTCATCTGCTAAGGTGCTTAATTTGTGACTTGATAACTTATTATATGCGGTTAATGCGATAAAAAAATTGAATATCGGTCAAGGAGCGATATTTGATATATCGATTATCGCGGTGGGATATCAGCAATTTTAATATCATCCAGAATTTATACACACACACACTTACATACATAATACATGTGTAAAACGTAAACATATATAATATTAGTGGTGATATCAAAAGTCAAAACTCAGAACTGTAATATTTGAAACATGATTTAATCGTAAGCCATGAAATCTTCGAGTCGGTACCAGTATTCTAACCGATATTTTGCTTGGGGACCGATAACCGATATATCACCGATACCCCACTGATATATCGCCGACATTAAATGCATAGGACTTATTATTGTTATTGTTATTGTTATTATTATTATTATTGTTGTTGTTATTTATTATATCCTAATTGTTTGTGTATGCATGTAACAAGGACAATATAAGTCAACTTTGGTTTGTCCTGTATGTGAGAAGATTTCAGTTACATTTGACCCATTCATGTATCTATCATTACCGTTTCAATCAACCACAACCCGCACAATGACGGTGACAGTTTTCAGTTGTGATGGAAGTAGTGTGCCTGTTACTTGCACGGTAACCGTGCCAAAACAGGGATGCTGTAGGGACTTAGTTAAAGCAGTTGGCAGTGCTTGTGGTATAAAGCAAAATGAAAAGCTTTTTTTAGCCGAGGTGAACAATTTAACATTAAACAATCATTGGTTCTTGTTTTTGGAGATAGGTTTTGATTAGATTAAGTTTTGGTGTTTGCAGATACGAGACCACTTGATTGAGCGGTTTCTAGAAGATCCTCTCATGTCATTATCTTCCATAAAAGATGATTTCCATCTTAGTGCTTACAAGATCCCCAAATCCATGAAAAACACTAAGTTTCTTCAGTTGATTCACCGCCGCCAAGAGCTGTAAGTTCATGTCTATCCTTAATTGGATATAATCTATATTTTCATCAGTTGAATCCGAAACCCAGATAACTAACTCTCCATCTTCTTCTATTTTTTCTAGGGTTTTGGTGTGCAATGGGAAAGATTAGAACCCGATATTCCTCTGAGGAATTCCTAAGCCAAGATCTTCTTGCATTCCCGGGCCAAGAAGTTTGCAACTTTAGTGATCGTGAGGTCGCTAATCTTCAGGCCGACGAAACTTTTCCCAAGGGAAATGTTTTTTTTACCTTTCGATAAACACATGCGTTCCGATCTTATTCCAAAACCTGGGTTTGTTTCATGTTCTACCCTTTTTCCTTAGGCCTTTCCTACCCTTTTCCTTTTTTTAACTAGAAGTTTTTTCGAGATCACCGGCTTGAGTTATGCTAGATGATGCCGATGACATGGAGAATCCTGTACATGCTGAACAAGGTTATTACAACTCACAACCTGGAGTCCGACATCTCTGACCTAACCTCCGCCTATCGATTAAGAACTCATGGTTCTAGTCAATTTGTCTTTCAAATCATCTCTAGCCAAACTCATCTGATCCTGAAAATAACAAAAAACGACAAGGAATGGAATAGAAAATTTTTTTTGTCAGAAGGGATTCCATCCCGAGTGGCAAAAATCTTCCTTTCCATTGGGTTATTAAGGATAGGATATCATAAATGAATAGTAAAAATTTAAAAAGTTTTTTAAGGATATTAATTCTTATCTTTTTATTGCAACACCGAAGTTTGAGGATCTTGCACACCCAACAAGAAAAGCTTTTAAGAGGATTCCCGTTGTGTTGAGGATCATAGAGGCAGTGTTGGGTCGGATTTATGATAAGGAAGATTGGAATCTTCTCAACCTCCTCAGAAAATGGCTAAGTCTGGACTTCGAGCAAGCCTAGACGATCGAGCATGGTTTTACTACTTCGAGCAAGGTCTTCAGAATCTTAATTAGTAATTCTTCTAAGTGTTAGGGCTTCGAGCAAGCTACACTTCAACGAGCAAGAGTATTCTTCTATCGAGCATGGATTGCTAATCAAGCAAACAACTTGATTATACAAGTTTTAACCAAGTGTTACGAGCACAGGATGATCGAGCACATGGGGACAAGCATGGATGCAATAAGAAGATGTCGAGTGATCAAAGCAAGGACTTTGAGCACAGTTCAGTTCCCGAGCAAGATTTACATTCGAGCATGCTAAAGATTGCTGAATAAGAAAAGCTGAAGACATCAAGAAGAATGAGCTTGCTCAATGGATTAGTTCGAGCAAAGCATGAACTAGTCAAGAAGAATGAAGTCTACTGGAAGGGAATATCTTCACTAAAGATATTCTAAGTAAAGTATGCTCGAGGACAGTCAACGAGCATACCTAGCATAGTGAGCTTGCTTGAGCAAGATTGTTATCTTGCTCGAGGACTCAACACTTGTATTATTTTGTATTTCATTATGTAATGATTAGGAACTTCTATAAGGAATGTCAGGGTCTATAAATAGGGGTCCTAGGATACCTTTTAGGACACGGATTTTCAGACGGAATACAGGCTGGCACACATTGAATACGAAAAACATTCCAAAGAATATTCTTTTTGTTTTCTTGTACAATCGCCGCCGTCGTCACACAAAACCCTAGACATTCCTTTCACTGTTCCATTAATGATGTATTTATTATAGTGAATCTTTATCTATTGAATGAGCTTTTATTGACCATCTATTACTGTTTTGTGTTTATTATTCACACTCGTTCGTTCCCACTAGTTGGATATCCTGATTCCGCCGGGATATTCAACAGGCCTTTGGGTAATCGAGTCGGTGTGTTCTTGTCAACCTTTTAAGGTTACACCCAATTCATGGTCCTGACAAGTGGTATCATAGCTTGAGTAAGCTCGCTAAAGGCCACGAGACTGAAGGTGTGTAATAAAGCTTGAAGCTTTACTCTGTTTTTACTGCTACAAATCTCAGATCTGATAAGAATGGAAGACCTGGAAGTTTCCACCAACAAGATTCCAAGGTTGCTTGGACAGGAAAACTTCATCAAATGGAAGGTGCTCTTCGAAGCAGCCGTAAACTACAACGACCCAGAGCTTTGGACTTCCATCACTGAAGGAAACTATGTTCCTTCAACAGCACCAAACAATAACGCCACCATTGAACTGGAGATGAAGAAGAGAGATGATAAAGCTCTGTCTATGCTGAAGTTAGGGATTTCTTGGGAGATTTTGACAACTGTAAATCATCATAAGACCGCAAAGGGTATGTATGATGCAGGTATCGAAATGTTTGAAGGGAATACTGAACTTAGAGACATATTAAATTTGAATTAAATAACAACTGTCGTGCACTAGACGACAAACCAAGGTACTGTAGCATCCAAACGCTAGGTATAAAAAGGGGACTTAGAAACTTTTTCACATATCTCTTCCTCTTTTGAACCTAATCGCAAAAACCCTCTTGCTCGTGCTATCTCCTTCTTGCTTGCTGCTCTAATACGTGCTTAATTTTACTTCAATTACAGCCATTAGCTCTGTTTTGACTTCGGTAAGACAACGTTATTCGATTATCGTTGCACCGATTTCGAAATTAGGGTTTCAAACTGAACTATTGACTAACTGTTTACTTGTTCTGACAGGTACGCATATTACTACGGAACAGGTTAATTGAGGACGCCATTAATCATTTATCTATACTCATATATTGGTTTTGCAACTTTGTGTACTGACATTCTTTTATTTTTGTAGAACTGATGGCGTTTAAATTCGAAAAATGGCATAATATATGCGCTCAGTTGGAGATAGATGATGAAAACCGCGAGTTGGAGCCGATGATAAATTTCTTAAGCAACTCTAATCTACGGGTGGCATTGACTGAAAATCCCACAATCTACAGGAATCATATTTTGGATTTTTGGGGTTCTGCAACATATGTCAACGGAGAGAGAATTGAGGCGTCGGTTCTAAATCACGACATTGAGATAACAGAAGCCTCAATCAGAGCTGCATTAGACCTAAATGACAATTTTGGGGCTCAGCCGTCTTACTCTGTCCCAAGGCTACTGAGAGTTTTTCAAGAGACGATGGGCTACCAGGGAGGAGTAAAGGAGGGGCAGTTTCAAAAGGGAAGCTTTCCGTTGGTCTACAGATTCTTGATTCACCATGTGATCCAGTCCTTATCTCTTAGGAGAGGGACTTGGACTTTAGTAAGCAGAGAGCTTGGGACTCTCACTGTGGCAATACTTTACAGGCAACCCTTTAATGTTTCAAGACTTATCTTTCAAGGGTTGGTTTCCAATGCAGAGAAGGCAGAAGGACAAAGATTCCTCATGTATCCGAGGTTTCTACAGATTTTGATAGACAGGGCTTTGCCTGATCTTCAACGAACTGGTGAAGTATTAAGATTGCAGAATCCAAACATTTGCAAAGGATTGAAAGATGCCAAAAGCAAATTTGTTAATAATGATGAATGGGATTTACTCCCATGGTTGCTCGTACCAGCACCAGGAGCTATTGATGTACCAAGGACTCCAGGGAATAGTGATGATGAAGATAGTGTTGGTGCAAATGATGATGGTAGTAGTAATGATGGTGACGATGGTGCGAAAGGTGGAAATAACATGATGGTTGATAATGATGATGCTGCACAGGAGGCGATTGAAGTAAATGTGCCTTTAATTGAACAAGTTGCATATGAGGCAGAAACTGCAGAAGTGGAGGTCCAGGAGGAGATAAATGAACTGGTTGTGAGTCCAATCACTCAATTTACAGACCAAGTGGATGATGGCACATTTGTAGCAAGTGTTGTATCGGATGTTGCTGCAACATTCCAGAAGGTAACTCCACCAGAATCATCACCACCTGAGGTTTACCATGATAATACAGATTCTGTGGAGCTAGATGATGTTAATGATGATATTCCTTCTTCACCAGCCACCACTAAGCCTGCCTTATCTGACAATGAACCAACAGCTAACATTCCTTCACCACCTCAATCAACCCAACCCATTCAAGATCAACCTGCTTTTGAACCTACCCCACCAACTCAACCAATCCCATCCTCTTAACCCGCTCCAGAGCCTACTCAGGAAACCCCACCGTCAGGCCCTAATCTTTATGACATTGTCTGTGAGAATGCAAGACTTGAATTTGAAAATATCATGTTGAAAGAACAGAATGCCATTTTAGCCTCATGGAACTCGGCATTGGAGGCTGCCTTAAATGAAGCTTTATTGAAGATTCGAACCCTTAAGGGGCATTCTAAGGTTGAGAAGACCTCAGATGCACCAAAACAGGGGGAGAATACTGAAGGTGCAGAGAGTCTGAGGGTAATTGGTGAACTATATGAAAGTTCTGAAGAGGAGGCTATGGAGGTTGGAACATCTGATGCCTTGAAACTGATAAATCAAGCATATGATGATGGAGAATCGGAGGATGAGGGGGAGGATAAAGAAGAAGAAGAAACCGAAGAAGAGATTTTGAAAAGAAAAGTAAAGGGAAAGGGGGTGGCACTTACTGATGATGATCTACATCCCCTGCCCCAACATACAATTCAATCTGATGACGTCCTGTACAAAGAAAATGTAGTTGATCTAGATGTGGCAGAAGCTAAGTCTGTGAAAATTGCAATAAAATTACTGAATGAAGAATTGGAGGCGTTGGAGAAAGAAGAGGAGGAGTAAATTCCTCAGGAAGTCATTGAAGTGTTAATAAACATAAAAGAAAAAGAAGAGGCAGATGAAAGGATGATGAAAGAGGCAGATGATGCCTTTAAAGCTACAATTGAAGCTCTTAAAACAAACCTAAATGAAGTTGAACAAGAACCTACACAGACTGAAGAGCCAGTTATCACTGAGCCTAAAGAGCCAATAACTAATGAACGAGAACAATATGAGATTGAACCTTACAATCCTGAAAAGGAACAAGAACTTGGCTTGGGACCAGTTATCCATGAAGAAGATGAAACCATTGAAGTCTCAGCAAGTACTATGGTTAAACTGGTCATAATGAAGGATCTTACACTCATTCTGAATAACCCAGAGAGACATCATCCAGAGATAGTGATAGCAGCAAGAAAGGCTCAACAAGACTTCATTAATTTAAGTAAAGAAGGAGAACCAAGAGTTGAAGAGCATGTTGAACCAAATGAACCCATTATTCAAGAAGTTACTGAAGAATCTGAAGAGACTCATATAGATGAACCTGTTACTGAAAAATCTGAGTCAGTGGATGAGGAAATCATAATTGAAGAACCATAAACTGAAGTAGAGCAACTTGACACATCCACTCCAACTCTATCATCTTTGAAAAGAAAAGCTACATCTGAAGTTGAGACACCAAAACCTAAAAGACAGAAATCAGTAAAGAAAATGGTGTACAAATTAAGATTAGAAAAGTTAGAAGAAAGAAGGAGGGCTCAATCTGCAAATGTTGAAGAACCAATGATTGAGGCTCTTCATAATCTTGAAGATGTGATTGATTTAAAAGTTGTGAATGAAGATGATGAGGGTTTAAAGGAAACTGAAAAGGAAAATGAAGATAAAGACTATCTGATCAGCTTGGGATATGATCCAATATATCTTCAAAGACTATCAGAAGAAGAATCAGCAAGGAAGCTGAGGGATGGAGAATGGAAAGACCAAAAGAGAACTGTTGATAAAGGCTGGTTACAAGCCTGCATTCCTTAACCTGCAACCATTTGATAAAATTGACAGACTCAACAAAAGGGCTCTTGTAGACGATATCTCAGAATATGTGAAGAAGGTATCAAAGAAGGTAGAGGGTGAAAAAGGACTAAAAGAGTTTGACAGTAGTAAGAAGAGAACTGAAAGGAAAGCAACTGATGAAGCAGAGTATGAAATGTTAAAGGCTAAACATAAAGATATCAAATTTCTTCAACTGTACGGCTACAGTTATAACTATTCGATAAATCTTTCTCCTGAAGAATTGAAAAGAAAAAATCAACAGATAAAGGACTCTCACAAAGATCAGGCAAGTAGAGAAAGATTTGAGAGAGCACAGGAGTTAAAGATGAGGTTACAAAAGAAAAGAGATGAAGCTGAAAAGAAAAGTCAAGAAGCAAAAGAATGGTTTGAAGACCCTCAAAGAGTCCAAATTTTAAAAGATCTAGTAATGGACAAGGGTATGAATGAAGAGGAATTCAATAGAATGCCCCATATTCAACTACTAGAGATATACAAAAGGGAGCGAAGAATGTATATGGAGATAGAAAGAAAGTTACAGAAAGATAGAAGGAAGATGGATGATCTAGTAAGAGCAGAAATAATGAGTGCATTGCACAGGAAAGGAGTCGGTATGGGTAGACTAATGAATCAAACTGATGAAACATTGAAAAGATGGTATGAGGAAGAAGGGCTTGGAGCACAAAAGAAAACTCAGCAAGGAAGCTCAAGCCGAAATGCAAGGTCATAGGTTGTGAGGCCTGAACCACCACGTAATGTAAATTTGCACACAAATATCTTCTTCGATAAACGATCAAAGACCTTGAGAATTATTACTGAAGATAAGAAAGAACATCTCATCATCTTTAGAGATGACTTGAGAAAATTCACAAAAGAACAATTGACCAGGATGGCTGAATTGACTTTGTACAACAATCAAATCAGAGATTAGCCATTTGGTCAACAAATAAATGATCTCTCGAAATTCATAAAAGAACAAGCAGAAAAGGGATTCCCATTCTTGCAGCAAAAGAAGAGAGATATCAGAAGTCAGACAGAAAGGGATAAAAGGAACAAGAGGATAAACGAAGTACACACATATGAGCTTTCCCTCTTTGATTCCAAGAAACAAAAGTCTGAAGCAAGCAGCTCACACCCCAAAAGAAAGACCATTAAAGAGTGCTTGGTGATGAGGGAAGTGATGAAGGAACCAAAATCGACAGTACAACAATTTGGGAGAATCACGTACATAACGTACAATCAGCATAATGATTCAATCACTTTGAGAAACGAGTCTGGAATTCCCATTGCAGTGATAAGACAAGATGAAGATCTCAAGTTTATGCATCCACAGGACCTTCAGGACTTAATCACTGCCAAATTCCCTTTTGACTCCTCTGATTCCGTAGAGCTAGACATGATTAAACAGAAGGCAGCCTACGTGAAGAAAATGAAAGAAATTGCCGATGCAGGGAGGAGGAGAAGAAGATAGCAGAATGGAGCTCAAAGAGAATCAATTTGTTTCTGTTTATATTTGTATTTGATATTAAAGAACTTTAATTTGTAATGCCCTAGTGGCAGAATTCCTATTAATGAAAAGACATGTTCTAAAATGATATATTTTTCGATGTCTGATACATGTGTAACTCTATGCAGGTATGTTTTGGTGCATCTGAGCTTGTTCCAATCTAGGGGGAGATTGTTGGGTTGGATTTATGATAAGGAAGATTGAAATCTTCTCAACTTCCTCAGAAAATGGCTAAGTATGGACTTCGAGCAAGCCTAGACGATCGAGCATGGTTTTACTACTTCTAGCAAGGTCTTCAGAATCTTAATTGGTTAATTCTTCTAAGTGTTAGGGCTTCGAGCAAGCTACACTTCAACGAGCAAGGGTATTCTTCTATCGAGCATGGATTGCTAATCGAGCAAACAGCTTGATCATACAAGTTTTAACCAAGTGTTACGAGCACAGGATGATCGAGCACATGGGGACAAGCATAGATGCAATAAGAAGATGTCGAGTGATCAAAGCAAGGACTTCGAGCACAGTTCAGTTCCCGAGCAAGATTTACATCCGAGCATGCTAAAGATTGCTGAATAAGAAAAGCTGAAGACATCAAGAAGAATGAGCTTGCTCGATGGATTAGTTCAAGTAAAGCATGAACTAGTCAAGAAGAATGAAGTCTACTGGAAGGGAATATCTTCACTGAAGATATTCTAAGTAAAGTATGCTCGAGGACAGTCAACGAGCATACCTAGCATAGTGAGCTTGCTCGAGCAAGATTGTTATCTTGCTCGAGGACTCAACACTTGTATTATTTTGTATTTCATTATGTAATGATTAGGAACTTCTAGAAGGAATGTCAGGGTCTATAAATAGGGGTCGTAGGATACCTTTTAGGACACGGATTTCCAGACGGAATACAGGCTGGCACACACTGAATACGAAAAACATTCCAAAGAATATTCTCTTTGTTTTCTCGTACAATCGCCGACGCCGTCACACAAAACTCTAGACATTCCTTTCACTGTTCCATTAATGATGTATTTATTACAGTGAATCTTTGTCTATTGAATGAGCTTTTATTGACCATCTATTACTGTTTTGTGTTTATTATTCACACTCGTTTGTTCCCACTTGTTGGATATCCTGATTCCACTGGGATATTCAACAGGCCTTTGGGTAATCGAGTCGGTGTGTTCTTGTCAACCTTTTAAGGTTACACCCGATTCACGGTCCTGACAAGTGGTATCAGAGCTTGAGTAAGCTTGCTAAAGGCCACAAGACTGAAGGTGTGTGATAAAGCTTGAAGCTTTACTCTGTTTTTACTGCTACAAATCTCAGATCTGATAAGAATGGAAGAACAGGAAGTTTCCACCAACAAGATTCCAAGGTTGCTTGGACAGGAAAACTTCATCAAATAGAATGTGCTCTTCGAAGCAGCCGTAAACTACAACGACCCAGAGCTTTGGACTTCCATCACTGAAGGAAACTATGTTCCTTCAACAGCTCCAAACAACAATGCCACCATTGAACTGAAGATGAAGAAGAGAGATAATAAAGCTCTGTCTATGCTGAAGTTAGGGATTTCTTGGGAGATTTTGACAACTGTAAATCACCGCATCTTCATCTACCCGTTGCATTTCAGAAAGCATGCATGGTAAGTTTCTTCTTCGATATCTCGACTGAATTCCTTAGATTACATCAAATCATATATTGGCTTAATTGTCTTATTCATAGTTAACCAAGGCTTGGGATTGGATGATGTTGAAATCATCCTCATGAAAAGGGAACCAGCCATGACCGAGACTTCGAATCCACTTGTCCCTCCATCCAAGAATAAGTCCTCTTCTTAAAAGAAGAGAAATGGTGTTGAAATTATTAGACACTCCTTTGAAACTTTGGCATTTGACAATCTCCGGCCAATCGTCCACCAGGTAGGGATCTCAACCATCTTTGATTTTATCCTTATTCGTATTTCGAAATTAAGATACTGTTCTTTTTATAGGGTCTTAGCAACATGGTCCTAGAGTTTGAAGAGCACAAAGAGAAGGTGGATGATCTAATCAAGATCAATGAAGCTAAATCCCTCTACATCGAGAAGAAAGCTGAAGAATATGATTGGCTGAAGAGGGATCTTGAAGCAGTCAAGGCTACTCATGCTAAGGAGCTATACAATTTCAAGACTCATCTTCAGTTGCCTGCTGCTCACTCTATCTGCCGTGCCAGGATCATGCTGATGGAAGAGGCAAAGAATCCCAACTTTGATAAGGTATCCTGGGATCTCGAAGGCTTGAAGGTTAGGGAGGCGGAGCTGAGGGCTAAGGGCTGAGTTAGGCTTAGATCCCGAATAGGATCCTACTGAGACAAGCAACGCTGTTGAGGATAAAGGGTAGAGATGCTTAGATCGAGGTTTTTGATGGTGAAAAGGTGGCGTAGGCTGGGATAGATGCTGGATTTGTGGAGGGGCAATGAAGGATATTAAAGACAAAGCCCGAGCCCCTCCTCATCTGATGGTCTTTTGGTTATTCGATTTTATTGTATTCTAAACAATTTAATTTTCTTGTCATGTGGTGATGCTTAAGATAATTTAGTTTTATGTTTTGAACAATGAATGGATTAGGTGGAGGGATCCTGAGTTTCAGGATGAAGTCTTATCTATGCCTAGTATATTAGGAAAAACTTTCGATATCTTTGATGGAGGGATCCTTGGTTCCAGGACGAAGTCAGGGATATCACTTTTGGTTAATATGAATACAACCTTTAGCTTTACTTATGTCTACTCTATTTTATGTCAAAAATATATTGATGAAAACCTTTGTCAAAATAATTTATAAGTCTGTAAGTTTTTAAAAATAATCTTTTCACCATGTACTTAGAAAAGTAAATGGATAATCAAACTTGTTCAGATAGGATAGGGCTTAGTGTTACTCAAATAGTAGAAACTTTGAACTTTGAAGACGATCAACTGCCCCAGCAGTTATCTTTAGTTGAACTTTGGGATCCTGTAAGACATGTTAAGATAGTACCCTTTGAGGATTTCTGAGATAAGTAGGTGATCCTAGGGTAAATCCTAAAATTATTTTTAAATGATTATAAATATCCTAGGGAAAATCCTAAAAATATTTTTAATCTTGAGTTAACACCTAAGTGTTAAATACATGGGACAATCCGATCATGACTGACATGAAAATGCCAAAACCTTATATAAATACTTGGGATACGCCATAGTTCATGTTCATGCTATTCCATTGATGATATACTTGAGGATCCAACATGTAGCCACTAACAACGAAATTGTCAGCGACCATTAAATGAACTGGTCCCACCATCTTGAACTACATGTGGACAACGTGTGCCCAAGCGGAGTGTTTAAACTCAATTCTTAGAAAGGTGAAAACCTCTAAACCTTAGAAGGGATTAGAACCTTAAACGTAGAGAGGTGGCCAAACTCCTAGGAATGCATTCACTTCTTAGTCGGAATCTCGATTCTTCAAAACACTTGAACCTTTGTGAGGGTGGCTAACACCCCTCCGATGCTTAAGTCAGTAATGGGATTCAAAAAATAATATAAAAGGAAATAAATAATTGAAATAGTAAGGTTAGCATACATACCATACCAAGTTAGAAATACATTTTAACTTATATGAAATAGAGTTTAAGATGAACAACATTTCAGGATCTTGGAAGGATCCTACCATCCAAAGTAGACAATTGATATGCTTCTTTACCTGCTTCCGCATCTATCAATTATGGACCTTCCCACCTAGGTGCTAATTTTCCTTCCTTAGGATCAGTGGTATTTTGGAAGGCTTTCCTCAGCACCAGATCACCAACTTGAAATCTTTTAACTCTAGCATTTTTGTTGTATGAATTCGTATCCTTTGTTGAGATGTTGCAATACGAAACTTTCGGAATCCTTAGTTCATCAACAGTGTCAAGATCATCGGAAAGATCCAAATCATTCGTTTCAGGATTTTGCAGTATTGATCTCGCTGTGGTATTACCATCTTTGTCGGGATCACGACTTTAGTTCCAAACACCATAAAGTAAGGAGTTTGACCGGTTTCATTCTTTGGAGTGGTTCTATCTACCCGTAACATGAATGGAAGTTCTTCAACCCACTTTCCTTTCTTTGTCACCAACTTCTTTTTTAGATTGTTGATGATGATCTTGTTTGAGGATTCTTCTTGTTCGTTGGCTTGAGGATGCAATGGTGTGGAAGTAATCATTTTTACTCCCCAGGCCGCAAAGAAGTAAGTTGTCCTTTGACCTATAAATTATGAGCCATTATCACAGGTGATCTCCGTTGGGATCCAGAATGTGGTCAGGATATTGCGATTGATGAATGATTTTACTTCCTTTTCTTTAACTTGAGCGAACGCGTCCTACTTCAATCCATTTGGAGAAATAATCAGTCATGGCCAACATGAATACTTTTCCTCCTGGAGCCTTAGATAGCTTGCCCACTATATCTATTCCCTATTTCATAAATGGCCAAGGAGAAATGACCAGATACATAGGTTCTGCTGGTTGATGAAGGATGTTATTGTGTCTTTGGCAGGCATTGTTAGGGCTCGGATTTTCGGTATCCTAAGCGAGCAGTATGTTCAGGATAACTCAGGACATGGTATCCTCCAAGGTAACAGGTATCCTAAATATATTGTATAATCAACAAATCATCCGCTGTCTTTCCTTGTTTACCAGGTCAAGAGATTAATCAAGATTGCCTGAAGACTCGGACTTGCTGTTAATAGGATGTGGCCAAGAAGGAAAATGCGCTTAATGGGGGAATTAACAGCTAATTGGATTTAGTCTATAGTTTCCTAATTTATAGGAGAGTTTGTTAGCTACTCTTTGTGTATAAATAGAGCTAAACACTGGATCATAACACACACTTTAGCACTTGAGACTTACTAGTACTCACTCTCATTGTAATCACGATCCAGTTTGAGCTTCACCGATTGTAATCACTTTTTGTTATTAATAAACTGGTGGTGATAATTTTCACCACTCGGGGTTTTTTTTCTTGTTATCCTCAGGATAACGGGTTTTTTCCTCGCAACAAATCTCTGTGTTCAAGCCATTTTTACAAACACCTAGTCCCATTTTACTTATTTGGTTGTAAAATCACGTTTGTTAATTTTTGACCAAAACAGGCATCACACTTTTGGGCATATGTCATTGCATCCTTCCTCATGGTTGGCCAATAATAACCAGTTCTGAGGATTTTGGAGAACAAAGATCGACCTCCAGTGTGATTCCCATAATCTCATCATGGATATCTTTCAAGACTTCTTGGATTTAGGGATCCTCCAAACATCTTAAATATGGATATGCAATAGATTTCCTGTAGAGAATATTATGTAAGATAACAATTCGAGATACCTTCATACAAAAACCTTTTGGATTATTGTCATTAGGGATCTCGTTATGTTGCAAAAACATCTTGATAGGCCAGGTCCTAGATTTCTGAATGGTTTCAGGATCCTGATCAGCATCCTCTCTCGTGTTCATCACTTTTTTCTCATTATACTTAGGCATATCTATAGACGGATTCAAGATATGTATGATTAGAATTTTTATCTCCGTCAAGATCTTGAATGCTGAGCCAAGGTTTTCCAAAGCATCCGCTTCAGCATTTTCCTCTCTTGGTACATGTTCAAGGACAAAAGAATCAAATTTCTCTACAAACTTTTAACTGTCTGGAGATATTCAGTTAGTTTCTCACTTTTGATGGCATAGGAGCCGTTGAAGTGATTAGCAAGTAACAAGGAATCCACAAATACATGAATACTTCAAATTTTCAAACCTTAGATAGTTGAAGGCGAACAATTAAAGCTTCATATTCAGCTTCATTGTTGGTAGCTTGGAAATCACATATGATTGCCTGGGGTATTATGTCCCCCTGTGGCAATTTCAGGATGATTCCTAGGCTTGCCCCCCTAACAATTGAGCCGCATCAGTAAATAATATTCATTTATTCTGATCTAGTTGTTGAACCTCCTAGTCAACCTCTAGTTGGATATCACTACTGAAATCAACCACAAAGTCAGCTAGAGCTTGGGATTTAATTGCTGTTCTAGGCTCATAGACAAGATCATAAGCACTAAACTTAACAGAACACTTGGCCATCCTACCAGACATCTTGGGTTTTCTTAAAACATTTTTTACAGGACAATTAGTTTTAACATGAATAATATGTGCCTCAAAATAGTGCCTAAGTTTGGTAGAGGCCATTACTAAAACTAAAGTTAAGGTTGTGATGTGCAAATTTTTAGGTCATGAAATATTGCAGGGACATCAAGGAGCATATCATTGAGTCCTTGTCCAAATTTGGTAATTTTTCGACTATCCGAGAATATTTGGTGAATTTATTACCAAATTGGGACGTTTATTTGGGAAAAATACCTAAGATGCTTGAAAAATTATGATATTTTGTGGGGAACTCAGATTTGGTATAATATGATCACATATGAAATTTCGGGTCATTTGGAAAACCCTAAGTATGTTTTCTGGATTCGCGTTTATTCGAGTTATCGTAGTCGTTTTTGGCTCGAAAAGGATATTTGGCAAGTTTTTAACTTCTGTAATTGCACAGGTTTTTTTGGGAAGTGTTATGATTACTCAGGAATTTTGGTGGATTTTTCGAAAATCGTTTGGTATAAACGGACGATTTTTGGGCTAAATGTAGCATACAAAATGAATTTTTATAAATCAATAAATCAATAAATAATTCCAGAAATATTTTTATAAAATTTTATGTATTTTGATTGATAAGTGTCTAAATTTTCATAATTTAATGATAAACAGATCATTAGTTGTGTTAAATTGAATATTAAGCAAATTCAATTTGGAGAAAAACCGACGGGTTTGTGATTAACGAACCTGTTAGAATATTAGGACATCAAGAGTGATCAAAAAGCATATTTTCGGTTAGAATATCAGGACATCAAGAGTGATCAAAAAGCATATTTTCGGTTAGAATATCAGGACATCAAGAGTGATCAAAAAGCACGAACTTTTGGTGAGAAATCGGGACAGTTTGGATAAATTGTGCGCGTTTTTCTCCAAACAAAACTGAATAAACGAAAATGAGCCCCGTAGCGAATCCAGACCCCTAAATTGTGATCTTTCTTTATAACTTAATCATTTTTCAACCAATACGTTTACCCAAGTTTACATCCCCATACATGTTTTCCAAACGCATAAACGAGCAACTTGGCCCAGCTGGTGAAACGGGGAAACTGAGCCAACTTTGATTTTAAACATTAGACATTGAACAACATTACAATCTAAGCCTGTTGACACTTTCTGGGTGTGACAGCCATACCCAGACTAGCTATACAGCCCAGTCTAGTATGAAGATTATAATAATATTAAAATATTAATATCATTATAATATTGACTATAAGGACTAAGAGATAGCAAGGGAAACGAACCCCGAGTTGACATTGCCCTAAGTACCTATTAAACCGTGAGTTTAATGACCCCTCTTTTCAAAATGTTTACGAACTTTTTGGGGTGGAAAGCATATTTACATACGTTATTTATCTGAAAACGGTTCAGGATATAAATTATCTGAACGTTCACATACAAAAAGTCACTACAAACATAATGATTGATTATGTGCGGATGAATGGAGAATAGTATTATTGAGTGATAAACTAAGTGGATATATTACGAATACCAAAACATAACGAAATTATGCGTGACAACATGTTTATACAAACACGCCATGTACTGTTAAACACAGCTAGTTGGGTGAATAATGTGGTCTCTAATGGCCATGGGGATAATGTGGTCTGTAATGGCCATGGGGATAACGTGGTCTGTAATAACCATGGGGATAACGTGGTATGTGATGACCATGAGAATAACGTGGGCAGTGGAGGCCACGAGGATATTATGGGCGGAAGGGGGGCCACAGTGATTGATGATACGTGAAAAATACTATACATGTGCATATATATATATATATACATACTATGTGGATAGGCGTAGGAAATACTATAGTGTAGAAAATACTAATTATTTGTGTATACACTGTGTAATGTTTGATTTTACGTGGAATCGTTGTGGGCGGAAGGGGGGCCACAGTGGTTGATGTTAAGCAAAACCGTTGTGGGCGGATAGGGGGACACAGTGGTTGATTGTACGTGGAAAACGAAAGTACATAGTACGAACAAACAGTCACGACTTTATCGTAATTTCGAACTTATATTATAAACTTATATGCATACATATGTACACGCAAAGGTACGACTGTACATATATACAAACGTAAATACTTTTTCTTATATACGCGCGTACATGCAAACTATAACTGTGTGATACGCAGAACTGATTTCGTTAAAACTTATGAAACTCACCAACTATTCTTAATTGACCAGTTTTTAACATGCTTTTCAGGTAATTAGAAAAGTGGAGTAATTGCCTTTGTGTTACGTGTCTGGTTTGTGATCGACGCCGTGAGCATTTGATTTAGAAGTAAAGTAGTTAAAGAGCTAGTTTTGATTGTATCACCTAGTTTGTAAAAGATGTTAGAACAATGTAATATATTTTAAATTAGTTAGTAATGTTTCTTTATGAACAATGTATTTGATACCAGTTGTATATGTTACATTTCCGTTTTACGCTTCGGCAAATCGCTCAACGGGGTGTGACAATTATGGCCAAGACCAAGCTGTTGTAGAAGGATACAGTGATGCTAGCTTGATATCCGACATGAAAGATTCCAAATCCACAAGTGGTTATGTGTTTACCGTTGGACGAGCAGCTATATCTTGGAAATCCTCCAAGAAAACTCTTATAGCTAGATCTACAACGTAACCTGAGTTCATTGCATTAGACAAAGCTGGTAAAGAGGCGGAATGGTTACACCAATTTTTGGAATATATTCCACGATGGCCAAAACCTGTTACGGCTATTCGCATATATTGTGACTGCCAATCGGCAATTGGAAAAGCTCAAAGTGCAATGTATAATGGTAAACCTAGACACATACGCCGTAGACATAATACTATACGACAACTTCTCTCAACAGGAGTTATCACTGTTGACTACGTGAAGTCAAGGGATAACATTGTGGATCTGCTTATAAAAGGCTTAAGCAGAGAGGTCTTATATAAATCTTCGAGAGGAATGGGACTAAAGCCTATGGAGTAAGTTTCTACAAAGGAAAACCTATACCTAGAAGAGTGGAGATCCCATGATCTAGGTTCAGTAGGACAACCTAACTGTACATACTTCGAGCACTGTGGGGGAGCACCCCAACATATAAAGGGAGTTGTATACTTCCTAGTCCATTCCGATAATAAATCAGTGATATCAAAGGAGGTTAAGCATGTGCTTTTAATGATTTGTATAAAATTACCTGTGTGAGAGAGAAATGGGGTCGCTTCGAATGGATTTGTGGGGTGCACAAATCCTAGAGCTCTCTCAGAACCAGACTAGTGTTCCATGACCAAAACGGACACGACAATGAGGGGTTGGTTCAAAGGCACTGCGTCTACTAACCGCTAGGAGACAAAGTATATTTCACAAAGGAGGGTTCAAAGGGAACACCTACTTATCCTGCAACACTCAACCGCTGTAACTATATTTGACACTTGGGCATGCAGATCGATCTCTATTAATGTAGGGGATTGTTGGAAATTTTATTAATTATTGTAATATAATTATTATTACTAAATTTAACTATATTTGAATGAGAAATCGATGAGTTGAAAGAGTTAATTGAATTATTCAAGTATCATAAGTATTGCATTCAAATTAAAACTTAACTCTTATAGTTAATGGTGTGTTAATTCAAGACTTTTGGTTGGGACATGACTCATGTATATATACTACCATAGGTCTTGGATCAAATTTTGAGACAGAGAAATTGTTCATGCAATCTCACACACAACCAGAAGTATTTCCAGGCTTTTCGATCTTACGCGCTCTTGTTTCAGGTATAGATCAGGTGCCAGGCTAATCCTGACAGTACTTCCTGCTTCAGCTATTATACTTTGGGAGACAGGCGGGTTCACCTGGGTGGCTTGAAATATGTTTTAAGGGAAACGTGCTTTACGCGTGCCTCAGTCATCATGTTTCTCGCTTTGTTATTTCTTTCTATTTTGTTTTTATCTTGGTTTCTATCTTGTAATTTTTTTCTCTTGTTTATGTATTGTAATTTGCATTATATTAATAAAATTTTTAGTTTTATTGTATTATATGAACGGTGTTCCTACAAGCTTAAAACATATTTTAAAAAACATCGTTCTTGTTTTTGTGTTTTTAAAAGGTAGTTCGACTTGAAAAACAAACACACAAAAAAAAAGCAGTTTCTTCAAGCTTTTAATATACAGTTTGTTGTTGGGTTTTTGAAAACAGAGCAATTTATCATATTTTTTTGTTATCTCATCAAGATTCAATGTGAAGTCTGTTCATTTCATTTTAACCAGAAACTTTAAAGGTTAATGCCTTTTGGCTTTTGTTTTAGTTAAACCAAACCTTCACGCTTCTTTTTGGTTTTTAACGTGTAATATTTGATTTTGATAGAAAGTTTGTTCTTTGATACCATGGGGTTGGTTTAACTAATAAGTTTGTTAGAAAAATTTATTTTATGTAAACCAATCTGTTCATCTTTTGGTTCTCTCTAAACCAAATTTTATTTGGCAATTTACTCTTATTTTTAGAAATCACGAGTACTGTTGCATCCTCCACTACTGTTTTTATGGGGTCTACTGTTATTAAATCCACCTCTTCCACCATGGGACCATTGGTTGGTACCCATGTAGCCCAAACTGTTGCTAACCATGTTGAAAACCAGAGAAATTTTCTGGTGTTAACTTCAAAAGTTGGCAACCAAAGATGATGTTTTACTTAACCACTTTGAACCTTGTGAAGTTTTTTACTGAGTCTCCCCCTCAACTAGAGGATGGTGCGAACGTTCAACCCATGAGTGCTCTTGATGCTTGGAAGCACTCCGAGTATCTTTGCCGTAACTATGTGTTGAATGGCCTTGTTGATGAATTGTACAATGTTTATTGCAAAATACCAACTTCCAAAGAATTATGGGAAACTTTGGAATGTATATACAAAATTGAAGATGCGGGTACAAAGAAACATGCGATGGCCCGATTCTTGGACTTTAAGATGATTGATTCTAAAAATCTAATGAGTCAAGTTCAAGACTTGCGAATCTTAATTGTCGATATGATTTCTGAAGGAATGACTTTTAGTGAGACATTCTAAGTGGCTGCCATGATTGAAAAATTGCCTCCAAGTTGGGTAGACTTTAAAAATTATCTTAAACACAAGCAAAATGAGATGATTGTTGAGGACTTAGTTGTCTGTCTTCGAATTGAGGAGGATAATAGGGTGGCACTAAAGGGAACTGAAGTGGAAGTCTCTGCAAAGGCAAACATGGTTGAGCGTGGTCAATCATCAAGGGGGTATAAAGGCAACAAGAACCACAAACCGTATGGCAAGGGCTAGGGTATGTTTGATCCTGGGCCAAGAGAGTTTGGTGTGAAGAAAAGGTTTTCAGTTTTTGAGGGAAAGTGTTATAATTATGGAGAATTTGGTCACCGTGTTGATCGTGCAACAAACCCAAAAAGGAGAGGGCAAATATTATTGATGAAGATGAGAAACTTATAGTTGTGATCACTCATCTTACTGCTATGATGGATGAGATAAACTTAGTGTCAAACCACCCTAAGAGGTGGTGGATCGACACTAGGGCTACTCGTCATGTGTGCCCAAATAAGACCCTCTTTGGCAAGTTTAAGGAGATTGCAGAAGATGAAAAAATCTACATGGTGAACTCGGCTGCAACATATATCAAGGGAGAAGGTGAGGTGATTTCTAAGTGGACTTCGTGGAAGGACCTCACTCTAAGTAGCACGCTTTATCTTCATGATCTGCATAAGAGTCTTTTGTCTGGACGGTTGCTTAATTAGTTTGCTTTTTGTTTGGTTTTTAAAAGTGATAAGGTTGTGTTAACTAAGGATGGTATGTTTGTTGGCAAAGGTTATGCCCTCAATGGTATGTTTAAGTTAAATTTAATGGCTGTGACCAAGAATAATATGAATGAAAAGGCTACTACTTCTGCTTACTTGATTAAGTCTTTTAATGTGTGGCATGGTCGTTTTGTTCATGCTAACTATAATTCAATGCGCCATTTGACTAAACTAACTTGCATAACTTTTAACACTTTCACTCAAAAACTAAATGTAAAACACGTGTTGAAGCCAAATAAACAAGATCATCATTTAAAACCGTTGAACGAATAACCGAGCCCTTTGACATAATACACACTGATGCATGTGATCTAAAAATCTGTTCCTACAAGAGGAGGAAATAAGTGCTTCATCACCTTTATTGATGATTGTGCAAGGTATTGTTATGTATACCTACTTAAAAGTTGTAAGGCCCCGTTCCCGGTAACCCTACTTTGGTGTTGGATTTACTCATAAACACAGTTCTAAAATCAGAGTTAATTTAAACTTTCACGGAATAATTTAAAACTTCAAACATCACATTACAAACATTCATTTTTGTCTTAACATACAAATTGTCTTTTCACAACATAACATAAAATAGTTATGACACTTCTTCATAGATGCCAGTCTCTATAGCTCGTGCCATGTGTCCCTCCTCAAGCCAGCTGCCTCAACCTATCTGCCTGCGTGCATACTAAAAGTCAGCTACGCTGAGTGAGTTCTAGTTAATCAATTAACATACAATATGTGACATTTGTCAATTTCGGGTTATTTTATACTTTGTATTCTTAATGTAAACCCGACCCGTTTTGTATCCCGAACCTTTCGATATTATCAAAATGATGAATTGTATGTTAAATATTTGTTTTATAGTTGTTGGATAAAAAAAAACACCCTTTTCGGTTCTTAAAATTCCCCGAAAACGCTCAAAACGAACTCCATGGACTAAAACTACCAAAATGGAGACTTGAAGGACCCATTTGTAGTTTGTGCTTTCTTGGGTCTATAACCAACCCATTTTCATGAAACACCCTTTATGAAAGACCCATTCAACTTACTCTATATATACACACCCATCTTCTTCATTTGTGCTTGCTTATTTCTTCATTTCTCTCTCAAATTCTTGAATTCTAAGGTTGTTCTTCATAAGCTAATCTTTCATTTTAAATAACTTCTCAATACTTAAAGCTTGATGTTACAACATATATATAATATACACTCCTTGCTTACCTTCGGTCTTTCGTTTCTCTGGTCTCGGTCGGTTGAAATGTCGGGCTAGTAAGGCAAGGTTACATGGAGGACTTTGTAGTCCTTGTTTATATATTTAACAAATCTAACCATATAACTTGTTATACTTGCTTAACTTCTACATATTTACTTTATTGTTCATATTTGTCAAGTTCCATGGTATTGGGTATGTGGTGACTAGCCTCGGTTTCATCCCGAGTTGAGAACCGAACCAAAAACCGAACTTTTGTTTAAAAGCATTATTGTTAACTTTTTGAATGTAAAACTTGAGTATTATTATTTATAAGTTATTTTACAAGTTCCATGGTAATTGGGTATGTGGTAACCATCCTCGGTCTTATTCCGAATCAAGGACCGAACCAAAAACCGAACTTTTGTTTAAAAGCTTTATTGTTAACTTTTTGAATGTAAAATTTGAGTATTATAATTTATAAGTTATTTTACAAGTTCCATGGTAATTGGGTATGTGGTAACCGTCCTCGGTCTTATTCCGAGTCAAGGACCGAACCAAAAACCGAACTAAACCGAGTTCACTCGCTTAAGACACACAAGTGTGTTTTTAGCCAACAAAACTCATATTTTTCTTCAAGATTATATTTTAAATCAATTTTAGTTAATTTCTAAACATACTTGGCATGTCGGTAACCAACTTGATCTTATAACAAGTTCGAACTGATAAGGTCGTATACTCGCTTAACGAACGTTAAGGTTCTTCACAATAGAACTACATACTTGGTTAAGTCTATTTTGATTTTATTGAGTTATATCATAACATTTATTATTTTGGGAAGTTAACTGTGAGCTTGGTCAATTATCAAGTCTCGAACCGACAAACCCGAACACTCGTTTAAACCTCGTTTTGGTATTCTTATAACCAAGGGTTTTGCAATATCGCATTTTAACCCACATTATACTTAACATAGGTTGAGTAAAAAAAAAAAAACTAATGAATAGAATACCGAGACCTGGTTTCGAGTAAACTTATTTTACAAAACTCGTTTATTTAATTTCTCAAATATTTACATTTTAAATCCTAAACTTTATATATTTACTTTATTTGTCATGTATTTTATTTTAAACCCTTCCAAGACTACCAACTAACACAAGACCCGTTTAACATAGGTCTTGCTCGTTAAACCGATCTCTCCGATTATTCACGACACTATCTTTCAAGTTACTTGTTAATGTGAGTACTTTTTCATCCCCCGTTTTCCATCTTTCGTTTTGGGGGTGACATTGCATACTTATTCAAATTCAAATGATTTATACTTGAGTCTTAAACCACAACACGTATTGTATATGTTTACTTAAATAAATGCTCGATTTAGTGTTATATGTTTTACATGATTATGTGCAAATTCTTGAATGCTAAGGCGGGTAGCCTCTTGAATGCTAAGGCTGGTAGCCTCATCAAAGTATGATCATACGTTAATTCCGAGTATATATGGTATCCCCATATAGAAAGGTGTCATCAATGTATTCTTATTGACGATTTCATTATTGTTGTCAATGTATTCTTATTGACGGTTCGTCAATGTATTCTTATTGACGGTTTTATTATCTAAATTGTTGCTATTATTTATTGTTTTCATATACTAGTTGTGGATTTCATACTATATACTTATTGTCCAAAACTATGAAAATTGCTCACCAACCTTCTTGTTGACAAACTCTATTTTATGCAATGTTACAGGTTTGATGTTAGCTTGATTGGATTACTTGAAGAAACTTATTATCTTGGCTTTAGGATATTAGAAAATAAAAGAACAAGTTATTTGTTTATCTATCATTTGGCATTTTGTATGAACAATTGTTGTGTTATTTATGATGATATGGATTTAAATGAGTTGTTTAAATATTGTAACTTTATAGTGTCATTGTGCAATGAGCAATCATGTCGCGCCACGACGTTTCCGCCTTCATTGGTCGGGGTGTGACACAATACATTCCTATCCTTACTCATACGCGCCCGAAGATACGTATTCATACCTTACTTTGCTATTCCTTCTTTCACACATACTTTATATACATGCGTACGTACTTTCATACTTTCTTTCATAAAACCCTATGGTATATCATAAGCTATTCTATCTTAAACATCTCAGATATTATAAGGGTCTGATCCCTAACATCTCAGATATTATAAGGGTCTGGTCCCTATCATCTCAGATATTATGAGGGTCTGGTCCTTATCATCTAAGATACTATAAGGGTCTAGTCCCTATCATCTCAGATATTATGAAGGTCTGGTCCCTATCATAAGCGCATACTTTACTTGTCTTATGTATATAATATTTACATACACATTAATTCTCATAACCATCATATAGTAATAACATTCAATGCACGATCATACACGTATCATATACCTATCACTTAAGATAAGCATTTTAACTGCCACATAGGAATATGCACACAGCCCCGAAAACATAACAAGGAAATGGGGCTAGAACTCACCTAGAGTCGGTTTCTCTCGCTGTTAATGGTAATGCCCTTTCTTAGTTGTGCACGGCTAACTGTACAATACATTACGCGTGTCAATTATCCATTACTACTACTTCCTACATCTAAGTTAATGAAACTCTCAACTAACGGGGGTCCGGGGGCAGCGCCCCTGGTAGCGGGGTCTAGGGGTGGCAGCCCCTAGCAGGGTCCAAGGGGCAGAGCCCCTATTATTTTCATTAATAGGTCCTTTAACAAAAACGCATCAGAAAATGAATCGGGTCACATTTTAATAACAACGCATAGGAGGAATTTCGCATAGAATTTCGCTTCGCATAACTTTTTCTCTTCTCATGGCTGAGCGAAGCGAAATACCTGTTTCGCTTCTCATGGCCGAGTGAAGCGAAATACCTGTTTCGCTTCTCATGGATGAGCAAAGCGAAATTCCTTCCTTTCTTCGTTTTTACCATTTTAAAGCCATTTTACTTCGTGACTCTTCCTCAGGACCTGATTTTTTTTTACTCTTTTTCAACTTTCGATACATTCTGACCTCATGCACCTGATCCTGAACCCATATCTCTCATAGTCCAAACGCCACATTTTTATCTTAAAGTGCACCCAAGAGGTTATAACTTACCAAGTTTATATTTTTCTTACATTTCACAACCCGATCTATCATTATATCTGTTTGCATACCGATTCTAACCATAAAACTTAACCATTTAAACCGAAACCTACCTTTTGCTTCAGGTTTGAGTTCAGATCCGGACAATACGTAGATCTGGACGTGATTCTTGTTATTTGATGATGTCTACACACGAGATTCTTCCTTCTTCTTTTTTTTACACGGATTTGGATCCGGAATGTAGAGAGAAAGTGTGTGTGTTCTTGAGTGTGTGTGTGGTGAAAGGTAACAAAATGGTGAAAGGGTGGAGGGGTTGCGCTTATATAGGGGGCCATGGGCCCCACAACCCACTCACAATTCCAAATCCAAATATTATCCAAACACTTAACACACGACTAACTTAACGACACACAGTTAATAACCAAACTTTCCGTCATTTATTATTTAACAAAAAGTTGGATGTTACAAAAGTAAAGATGAAGCCATAAAAAAGGTTTGTCTTCTATAAAAATGAAGTTGAAAATCAGCTAAACAAAATAAATAAATAAAAACTGTAAGAAGCGATAGAGGTGGTGAATATGTTGCACCATTCGCAGATCTATGCGCACAAAGTGGGATTGTTCATGAGCATACCCCACCATGCTCCCAACAATCTAATGGCCTTTCAGAACTTAAGGATCGTACCTTAAAAGAAATGATGAATGCCTTATTGTTGAGTTTCGGTTTAAGCCCGAACATGTTTGGGGGGAGCCATTTTATTGGCTAATTATCTTTTGAACAAAATACCTTTCAAGAATAAGGACGTAACTCCTTATGAATTATGGACGGGTAGAAAACCGTCTTATAAATACTTGAAAGTGTGGGGGCGCCTAGCAAATGTAGTTGTACCACCACCAAAGGCTCAAAAGATATGACCCAAAACCATAGATTGTGTATTTATAGGGTATGCTCATCATAGTAGTGCATATCGGTTGCTTGTTTATGACTCAAAGAATCCCGAAATACACAAAAATACTATAATGGAATCAAGGAATGCATCATTCTTTGAAGATGTGTTTCCATGTTTGGAAAATGCACATGCTAGCTCATCTACACATGCTAGTTCATCAACGTGTGCTAGTACATCAACACCTGTTGATGAGAATGTTCAAGATGTAACTCAAGAACAATCTGAGCCTGAGGAGTTTGACAAAAGAAGAAGCAAAAGGAAAAAGACTGAGAAATCCTTTGGACCTGATTTTCTAACTTACATGGTTGAGGGTAAGCCCTAAACCTATCGAGAGGTGGTCACCTCTTAAAAATGACCACAATGGAAAGAAGCCATTAAAAATGAAATTGATTCTATCTTGCAGAATCATACTTGGGAACTCGTGGATCTTTCACCAGGCTGTAAAACACTTGGATATCGTTGGTTATTCGAAAAGAAGATGAAAACAGATGGTTTCATTGATAAACACAAGGAAAGGTTAGTAATCAAATTGTTTAGACTGAACGAAGGTCTAGACTATTTTGATACATACTCACCTGTGGCTTGAATAACCTCTATAAGGTTGGTGCTTGTGATTGCTGCTTTAAGAAAATTGAAAATACATCAAATGGATGTAAAAACGGAATTTCTAAATGGGGAGTTAGACGAAGAAATATATATGGAACAAACTTAGGGTTTTTCAGTTCCTGGCCAGGAGGGTAAAGTTTGCAAACTTGTCAAGTCCCTATATGATTTGAAGCGAGCTCCAAAACAATGGCACTAAAATTTGACCAAGCCATGCTGGAAAATGGTTTCCAATAAATGAGTGCGACAAGTGTGGCTATGTGAAACACACATCTAGAGGTTATGAGATTTTATGTCTGTATGTGGATGATATGCTTATCATAGGGAGTGATGATAAGATGATCAAATCTACTAAAGATATGTTACATGAGAGATTTGACATGAAAGACATGGGTTTGGCCGATGTGATTCTTGGAGTTAAGATCACTAGAACCCAAAACTGTCTTGTGTTAATTCAATCTCATTATGTAGATAAAATCCTTATACATACCAAACGAGCAGAATAATGCAGTTGGTGTAACCTAGAAGAGGTCAATGTCTCAAAAGAGACTAATAAAATAAACCCAGAAGAGGTTATTGTCAAGTAAGTGACAAATACGATTATAGAAATGACCTCAGAAGAGGAATACAAAGTTCCAAAAAGGAAAAACGGTATCAAAAATGAGATCTCTACAAATTATGTACAAAACAGTACAATGTGGAACCAATACAAAACACGTGTTGATGAAATTTTTTCATATGCTATAGTAACAAATGTAATCAATGTAAACGATTGCACACATAAAAGTGTGTAAAAGTACATACACAGATATGATTTTCCAAAATGGCAAAATACCTTAAAGACTTAAATAAATCGCTCAACAAGCAAAACGTTTTCGGCCCGAGTTCAAACACCCATATACGTCAAACCAATTGGTTATAAATGGGTGTCTTTGTAATAAAAAGAAACGAAAAGAATATGCGAATAAGACACAACTGTAACACAAGGGCTTTTCTCAAATCATACTAGTTATATATGAGAAAACTTTTATTCGATCCACTATAGTGGATACGATAATCCCTTGATATTTAATCAGCCTTGCATTCTCAAAAAGACTTCATATAGAACTTATGAATGTCACACGTAATTGTACGGGACACTTGAAATGACATTCACATAAAAATATATAAAAGGTTAAAATGTTTGAAGCATTATAAACAATACCTCGAGATGTATTGATATAAATCGCAAGACTGCGGTTGCACAAAGTACAATCGACTCATTATATTGTTAAAGAGAGGTACGCTTGAAAAAAGTAAGGCATGTTTATTTATCAATTTTTTGTTCTTAATAGTTCATATAATCGTAGTTTACAGTGTTGATCTAAAGATCATAGAGAGGAACTGACGAACTACTAAAGAGTGAAATTTTGAAATAAATAAAAATCGGACACATTCAAATTATTCCTCGACAGGAAGTTCGAGCATGTATGTGTTATCAAAATTGTCATTCTAAATAAATGTTCACTATAATTGCAGTTTACAGTGATTATTTATTTATCATCGACATGAATTGTCAAACTTTTTGAGAGAGATTTTGAAAGGCATTTACACAACGTGATTATACCTTGACCTGGAGTTGAAGTATACATATAATTGTATATTTTCCCATCAATCCAACTCCATCCAGAAGATGTTAGCAGACTTTACGATCGCTAAACATAAACAATGATCTAAACGATCCCATATAAAAGGAGATGAAGTACTTGATCCAGATGTACCGCATTTAAAGAACACGAGACTTATATCTCTATTTAAAGTAATAACAATAAATCTCATCTAGTTGGGTATTCTTATGATGGGTATATATCAACTTGAAATATATGATCATAGTTTATGTGTTCACATACAATGATACAATATTTTCTACCGTCAAGCAAGCCACAACGCTATCAAATAATGGTAAACGTTCAAAAATATATGATATCGGACAAAAATATTTGCTTCTAAATTCAAATGTGTAACAAATACAAGAAGCATGCAACCCACAAATGCTGAAGAAGGAAAAGATGACTCCATGAAGACAACGTAACTTACAAGAATTCGAATAAGAGAAGACTACATCAAAGATCAAGTCAAGCACTCATAATAGAAGATCAAGTTCTACATATTAAAAGACTCGTATTGGTGTGAGGGGGAGCATTATACACACCGCACTATTTTTCCTTTGATTAAATTTTTCCCACTGGGTTTTCTTAAAAGGTTTTTAATGAGGTAGCAAAACCGATCCACAAGTATCAGTTTATTCTCTAGGTCCAGAAGTACCGGTTAGCATTATCGCGGAGTATTTTTGTTATTGTGTATAATGAACGGTAATATGTCTGAGGGGGAGTGTTATAAATGATTGTAAATGCAGACATTATGTACCATCATTACGTTCTCATTATGGCATTACCGTTTCACCTCTACCACCTGGTATATATGCATGTGTATGCCTTTCACCTTTCTATCTCTCTAGTAATGCACATTATCACTTGAAACATCATTTAGACTTGTCATCCTTTTACCTGGTAACCAATATTAAACTATTTTTCTAAGGTTATAAAACTAAATGTTGTGGATGACTGAGGAAGCCACGCGCCTGTCAGTCTCTCACCTCAGCTTTTAACCTCCTCCGCACCACATAAGCCTCTCAGACAACAATCCCCTCCGTTCGTGCCAGTGTTTTGAAACCCGGCCCGGTTCGGCCGGTCAGACGATCTGACCGGGACTCTGTACCAATACCGGTCCGGGTTAGGGTATTAGGAACCGTTTTCTAATAGCCGGACGGGTTTTGCGAGTGGCGGTTGGATCGGACCCGAAGGGTTAACTGGCAATTTTTTTATAAACAGATTCTGGAATAAAAATATATAACCGAAAACAAACATTCTAAACCCTAATCTCTTCTAAACGCTGCTCCTTTCGGCGGAACCAACGGAGGGTCCGGTGAGCCTCTAAAAATAGTGGCTTCCTTGATGTTTGACCCTTTAAAAAATAGACTCTCGTGAGGTATTCAGAGTGCAGAGAGAAGATGAAAAGTAACGTCGCCGGAGTTTCTTTCCAGTAGGTTTCTGATAACATGAAAGAGGAGGAAGAAGATGTTAACTTTGTGCTTTCTTTTTTTTTCCTGACTAAAAAGGCTTTATTTAAATGTATTTCTTCACATTACTATTTCCGAGAAGAATAGTAAATTACTTTAACCGGCATGTCTACTTTTTTACTCTTTATTGATTGAATGTGAATTTAACTTTTTTTTAATTTATTTTTTATATTGCTTCTTAATTGTAATATGATTAAAAAAGAGTTAAGTAATTGTAATAGGACTAAAAAAATGTTCATGAAAATTAGTAATTATATGAAAAAATTACAAATTTTGTCCTTTTGAATATCCAAAATTATGGATTGGATCCTTTGTGAAAATGAGTTTCACTCTTAATCCTTTATTTGGATATTTGCCTCGATTTTAGTCCTTTACGCTAACGAATGTTAAGTTTTTCAGTTAAATCACCCCATTTGCTCTGCATATGAGGGCATTTTAGTCTTTTATCCATTTGAGGACTATCTGTGTAATAACTTAAAATATTTGGTTCTCCTATGCATTTATTATAAATTAAATAATATTAACAAAACTAAAATAAATATATATCCGGTTAATAGAAAACATATTATAACCCGAATCAACAACAATTTTTACCATAATCTCCTAGGCCCAAACACCACCAACTCCAAATTTGATAAGACTTTTACAAAATTCTGTAAACCGAAGAAGAAATTAAAGTAAGACAAGTATATGAAACCTTGACGAGGAGCTTGAGGCAGATATCTTCGGATCAAGGAGTGCTACATCGACTATACCCCAATTCCATGAAATATATTACAACAGACTTGATTTATAGATATAGAAACCTGAAAGAATTTTAGGGTTCAGGTGAATCAAGACTACCATGATGGCGGCCTGTACACAGACATGAGTTAGGGTTTATGTGTTGGAAGCACAAAAGTGGCAGATTTGTGTGCATATAGATGCTGATCGGTGAAGTCAAGTCAATTTTCCGGGAGGTCGGTTTCAGATCTGCGAAATCGTTTTTAGATTTGGTGTTGTTGTAGGTTAAGACACAGGTTGGTGAAGACAAATTAAAGTTGGTAGTGGTGGGCCACTAACAAGAAAATGGTGGTGATTGTTTTCAAACAACAGTGATGGTGGCAGTTGTGATTGTTGTTCAGAGCATTCGACATGAGTAGAATGAAAGGACTATCCGGACCTGTGCGTGGTTCCGTGCGGCGGCAATCGATGACGGTAAGTAGGGCTAAAAAACAATGGCGGGGGTGGGAGCGGGGGTGGGGGTGGGGGTGGTGGTGGTGATGGAGGTGGGTGGATTTTAGGGTTTGGAAATGAAGGAGATGAAGAACATATGTTTGAACAGGTGAACCAAATCTTTTAAGTTATTACACAAATAGTCTTCAAATGAATAAAAGACTAAAATGCCCTCATGTGCAGGGCACATGGGGTGACCTAACTGAAAAACTTAACATTTGTTAGCGTAAAGGACTAAAATCGAGACAAATATCCAAATAAAGGATTAAGAGTGAAATTCATTTTCACAAGGGATCCAATCCATAATTTTGGATATTCAAAAGGACAAAATTTGTAATTTTTTCTAAATATATATATATATATATATATATATATATATATATATATATATATATATATATATATCATTCATGACCTTATCCGGGTCAAACACCGGTCCGTCTTCTCGGCTTGGTCCGACCTTTGACCCGGTAAGACGTCCGGATCAACGCTCAGGCCAGCTCTGAAAACATTGGTTCCTGTCAATCAGGTAACACACAAGAGAGCATAAAGCGGTGGGGTCAACCATTTAAGCCTGTCAACTTCGATTTTTTTTTTAATGTCTTGATTAAGTAATCTTAATAACACTTAATTTTTTATTTTGTTAACATCAAATACTTACGTACATTAAAATCATGTTAGTTTTTTATGCCAACAAAAAAAAGTATGATACGATTTAATAAATATATGTATTATTTTACAACATTATATATCTATTAATTAGGAAATTGGGATATACTCACATTTGAGTACTGTACAAGTGCTATTATCATTGTTGCATAAATTACAAGTCTTATTATGCATAAAAGTGTTGACACGTATTATGATACGTGTCATATGATCTTTTTCTCTAATATTTATCTCTTTCTACTTTCTAGAGCCTCTGTCTTCACTCCTTTTCCGGCGAGTCTACGTCCACCGTGGATATGTGATATCTGTAGCGAGAGAAACAGATATTGTCCTTAGCCTGCTGTTTCCGGCCGACCTTGGTGGCGGCGGCTTTGAATCTGTGTGAGAACGTGATCGTTGGCCTGCCGTCTATGGCAACGGGGACTTTGAGTCGGTTGATTTCCTTCTTTGGTGGATGCGGCTTTGAATCGGCTAATCTGGCCATTGCATGTTGAGCGGCCTCTTTTGTGTTTGTGATTTTGACTTTCAAATGTTTGGTTTGACTCGATGATTCAACGTCGATCGTTACTGGTTAGGCTTTGTTGCATTCATCTTCTTTCGATCGGTCCCTTCACGTTCATCGAACCCTAATTGACGAAATCCAAACCTATAATCGGCGGGAGGACGATTAAAAGTTTTTGTTGTGGGTAGATGATTCAGAATACAGACTCGGTTTCGATTGAGTTACTAATATGCATAATGAACCTTGATCTGTAAAATCCAACTGTAATAATCGTCAAGATGATTTCAGGCTGTGATGGATACACGCTATTTTACTAACAATCGAGTTTAAACTTGGCTTGGCATATACCCATTTTTCTATGATGGTCACTAAATGGATCCAATTAATCAACAACATTATTGCATTCCAAAATTTGTGAAAGTGTCTAATTTTTTTAGTTTTTTTCTCCTTTTTAGGTTTTTAATTTATTTTCGATGTTTACATTTCTGAATCTGTTTTTCGTCTTTTGATGGTTGTTTGATGAGAGTTTTATGCTGATAAATGTTTGTTGATAGCAAAGTTTGTAGACTATGAAATTAGTTAAATATGCATCAATATAAATCATATGAAACCTCTTCTAAAATTTGGTAACTAATTTCAATCAGCTACAGCCTACAGAAAGAGCTTCTTTTTTTTTTTGGTCTGTCAGAGAGAGCTACTTTTATTGGATTTGGAAACTTGCTCAAAACAAGAGTATCAACTAAAGATGAGTAATTATTACAAAAATTTATCAAAAACTACATTATGGGCTGGAGTGTGGTATTTTGGGATATGTAATGAGCCGTTATCAAAAAATACATTATGGGCTAGAGTGTGTGGTATGTTGGGATATGTAATCAGCTGATAACACGTACCAATAATCGCAATTGCATGACGGGTAACACGTAACAATAATCATAATTGCATGCCCGTAACAATAATCATAATTGCATGGTCGTGCCGCGAAGCGCGGATAAACCAGCTAGTTGTCCCTAATTTCAAATTTAATATACTTTAGATTCAACTTCAAGGCTGCTTTTTATAAAATAAAACTTCTTAACATGTAATTATTTGAAATACTATTTAGTGGAAATATAGAAAATGGTATGTGGCTAGACTTACAAATGTGATCTATTCTAGACTTGAGGTCACAGTTTTTCGTTAACGACACGTTCAATAAAGTTGAACTTTTATTGCTTTTATTTTTTTCCTAAGAAACTTGCTTGATTTTCTGTGATGAGGAAAAATCCCCTTTTCTTTTCTTAAATCCAAACATAAGTTTATTTCGATTGTGTTATTGCAATCGATATCATTATAAACTAGCTATTAGCGGTGGCGCAGTTCATTGGGTGAAAAGAGGTAGCAGAAAGACATCTTAGTTGGGGTTCAAAAGAGATCCAACGATACTCATTTTATATCTACGTATAACTGATTAATCTTATCTTAATATATTATACTCTTGACATTCATCTAAAGAAAATCCATGAAGAATTGAAGTTCAATATCCGTCACAATCTTTAAAACCACCATCAACGGCCTGTTACCCTACCATACTTCAGCACCATTGTTATCGCCATTACCAACCCCGCAACCATTTCACGTCACATACCAACTCTTTTAAGATATGTACAAACAGAATATTAAATACTAGTTTTTATTCCCGTATTGCGGGGTTGTTTAAATTTTTCGTTTATAATATTTTCGTTTTTAATATTGTGAATGTCTTTTTTTAGATTTTAGTTTATTTATTGTAAAAAGTTAATAATATATTTGAACATATTTTGATTAATTTATGTTATGTTATGCTCATTTTTTAATGAAACGTTGAATGAATTATCTACCTAATTTTTATATTTATTCGTTTATGTTCATTTGTTATAATTTGGATATTATTTTGTGAAACTTTTCATTTAAGTTAAACCTAAAAGAAAAAAAAATCTGATGTAACTAAATCCATATTGAGAAATTAAATTAGAGTTTTATTACAGGGTTTGTTTTACATTTTACGTTTCTAATATTTATATATATTTTTGTATTTTAATTTTATTTATTCAAAGGAAATTAATAATATACTTAGGGTTTGATGATAAAAGGGTTAGACAAAAAAAAAGTTGTTATAACCCGTTTAAAAGCTATCTGGTTTGATGAGACCCATGACCTGCTTATTTTTTTTAATATAAATTGTTTCATAACTATAAATAATATATTTTCTTTAAAAAATCGGATATTAATTTTTAGTATATCCCTATTTTATAGGTTTTTCATATCAAATATTTGGTGAGATTAATTTTTAATATAATAAGATGTTATAGCATGTTTAATGGCTATCTGGGTTTGGTAAGACCCGTACCCGTGAATTCAGGTCATATTAATGAGAAACCACCATTTACAAATAAAGTAATCTGATGGCTTGAGAGAATATAGGAAGGCTATATTTATATACTAGATTTTATCCCCAGTATTACGAGGGTTGTTTTACATTATTCTTTTAATATTTATATATGTATATTTGGATTGTAATTTTATTTATTGTAAGTAAGTTAATAATTAATATACTTGAGGTTTGATGATAAAATAGTTTCACAAATAAATGATATGTTATAATCCGGTTTAAAAGCTATCTTGGTTGGTAATACTCATTAACCGTTTATTTTCTTTATTATAAAATTGTTTCTTAATTATAAATAATATCGTTTTTTAAATAAAATAGGATATTGATTTTTAGTATATCCCTATTTTATATGATTTTCATATCAAATATTTTATGAGATTAATTTTTAATATAATGAGATGTTATAACCCGTTTAAGAGCTATCTGGGTTTGGGTGAATTCTGGTTAAATGCATGAGAAACTTTCATTTACGAATAGAGCAATCTAATGGCTTAAGAAAATGGTTGTTTTAAATTTTTTGTTTTATAATATTTATTTTTTAGATTTTAATTTTCTTTATTGTAAGAAAGTTAATAATATACTTAGGGTTTGATGATGAAAGAGTTTCATAAATAAATGATATGTTATAACTCGTTTAAAAGCTATCTGGATTTGGTGATCCATGACCCGCTTATGTTTTTTACTATAAAATTGTTTATTAATTATAAATAATATCTTTTTATTTTTATATTAGATATTAAATTTTAGTATATCTCTATTTTATATGATTTTTATATCAAATAATTGGTAAGATTAATTTTTAATTTAATGAGATGTTATAACTCGTTTAATAGCTATCTAGTTTTGGTAAGACCCATACTCATGAATTTGGATTAAATCATTGAGAGGCCTTCATTTAAAAATTAAGCAATCTGGTGGCTTCCATAAAAGAGGGGATCGACCACATCGCGACACATATGATTTTAGGGGTTTTGTTTATATATATTATAGATATAGACAGTGTTTTAAATACCGGTTCATACCGGCCGGTTGAACCGGTAATACCGGGTTTCGCATATCAGGCCGGTATTTTGAGCCCGGTATTTTTAGACGGTTTGTTAGAACATTGAACCAGCGGTTTTTTCTAAAATACCGGTTTAAACCGGCAAACCGCTTTAAAGCCCAAGAGATGTTTTATATTTTGTGGCCTATATTTTTTAAAAATTACTTTTAACCTAGCAATTAACATTGAAACGAATATACTTTTGGATTATTTTTTAAAAAGCAAGTAGTGTTGCATTATTTTTTAATTATGGATTATATTTTGGAATATATTTTATTATAAAATCATATGTTTTTGGGTTATTTTTGTAGTTGAAATTGCCATTATATCAAATTACAAGGTAAACTACATAAACCGATTGAACCTTCTGATACAAACCGGTTCAACTGACTGTACTATTTTTTAACTCATTCCGATATGAGTAAAAAACTGGTTTTTAAAACATTGGATATAGATATAGATGCTTATTGTGACAACCATATGTGTCACAAATTTATAGTCTCTTAACAAACTTCAACTTTAAATTTATTTTTTTAATTTTAATTTCTTTAAATAGAATTTAAGATAAAAGGTTATATAGATATTAAGCCAACACCCTTGGTTATAGTAGATTTCATTAAATTATCATAACTTTAACAAACTAAATTTACCTACAACTCGGTCATATTTTAAAACGGTATAACTTATATGATTGAGTTTTAGAGATAGGTTTATAAAGAAACTTTAAAAAGGTGAGAAATTGAAGAATCATGTCTTTTGCATGTTAAAAAATAATAAAAAAGTCATTTCTACATTTAAAAAAATATATTTTTACATAATTTTTTTAGAGCTTTTAAATGTAAACACATGTAGAAGCCGTTTTTATAAAAAAATTAACTTTTTTTTAATCAGCTAAAAAAGTTAAAAAAAATATTTTTTAGAAAATTAAAATTTTTTATTAGAATGTTTTCTACTTGTATTTATAAGCAAAAACTACAAAAATTTTTATTCTAAAACTCATTTTTTACATGTGAGGGATAAAATAATATTTTTTAGTAATTTTTATTAGTTTATTCTAAAACTAATTATTTTAGTACTTTTCGTTAACCCGTTCCATTAAGTCAGGGATAAAATAATATTTTTATTTGTCATTTACTTAACCCTGTGATAAAAAATAAATGAGCCGAACTACTTAAAAAAAAACAAGCCGAACCACTTTTTTTTAACAAAATTTAATGAACCGAGCCACTTTTTTAGCAAATATAAATGAACCGAACCGCTTTTTTAACAAAAAAAAAATAAAAGAACCGAACTAATTTTTTAACAAAAATAAACGAACGTAATTACTTTTTTAACAACAATAAACGAACCGAACCATATTTTTTAACAAAAATAAATGAACCGAGCTACTTTTTTAACAACAATAAACGAGACGAACCACATTTTTTAACAAAAATAAATGAACGAACGACTTTAAAAAAACAAACCGAATCACTTTTTTTTTAGCAAAAATAAATGAACCGAACCACTTTATTTAACAAAAAAAATAATAATAACAATGGCACTTAACTCGTCATTATTTAAAGGTGTGTATATGCCACATTTATAATTACCTTTAAAAAAAGTTGATGCTAAATAGAATCAATTATTGGGTTGCCGGTTATTTTTTAGCATTGAAGAAAAAATATATTTAGGTATTCATTTATATTGTTTATTAACATTACTAGGTTAAATCCCGTGTTACACACGGATGGAAAATATATAAAACTTCACACACACACACACACATATATATATATATAAATATGTGTGTGTGTGTGTGCGTACGCGCGTGTGTTACATACATTTTAATGAATTGTAAACGTCGGATAATATAACATTATTATTATTATAAGGTATCACATTGTTATTTTAATTAAAAAAACCCAACATACAAAAGACAAGTAGAAAAAAATAACAATTTAAAACATAATTATAAGTCATGCCACACATTAATAACTTATACAATGAAACAAAAAGACATATTAACTAAAACTTCATCATCTACTGAAGTCATATGTTGTGTGTTATAAACTATGAAGCGTAAATATGTAGATGCTGTAACACAAGTTGTGTGTTATAAAACTATTTTTATTGAAATTATAAAACATTTAAGTACACAACATATAAAATGCTCAAAATATGAATATAATGAGATATAATTATAATTTTATTAAACCACGCATTTAATAAAGCAACAATATAATCTAAACATCTTGACTTAAATCACTATATCAATCCAACATCCATACATCCGGTCCAAAGGCTCATAAACAATTTCTCAAAATCCAAAAAAAAAAAGATAATAAAAAGTCTCAAAATTTAAAAAAATAACAATGAAAACAATTAATTGTCTTTATCACTCAATAAATGATGATTATAACATTTATTTTGAAACTTTCTTCAACTTAGGAGTTAATGTTTAAAATTAATGTTCAAATTAACATGTAGAAATTATATAAATGGAAATTGATGAGTTGGAAGCCTATGTGGACATGCTAGTTGAATGACATGTGAAAACCTTGTTTTGCTTTAATAGTATAGTAAGATAAGTTAAGATAAGATAAGGTATCACATTGTTATTTTAATTAAAAGAACCCAACATACAAAAGACAAATAAAAAAATAACAATTTAAAACTTAATTATAAGTTATGTCACATATTTCTAACTTATACCATGAAACAAAAAAGACACGTTAATTAAACTTCATCATCTACTGAAGTCATATGTTGTAAACTATGAAGCGTAAACATGTAGATGTTGTAACTTAAGTTGTGTGTTATCAAACTATTTTTATTGAAAACATAAGTTGTGTGTTATCAAACTGTTTTTATTGAAATTATAAAACATTTAAGTACACAGTATATAAAATGCTAAAAATATAAATATAACAATGAGATATATTTATAATTTTATTAAACCGCGTATTTAATAAAACAACAATATAATCCAAACCTCGTGACTTAAACCACTATTTCAATCCAAACATCCATACATCCGGTCCAAATGCTCATAAATAATTTCCCAAAATCCAAATAATAATAATAATAATAAAAAGTCTCAAAATTTAAAAAAAAATAACAATGAAAACAATTAATTGTCTTTATCACTCAATAAATGATGATTATAACATTTATTTTGAAACTTTCTTCAACTTAGGAGTTAATGTTTAAAATTAATGTTCAAATTAACATGTGGAAATTATATAAATGGAAAATTGACGAGTTGTAAGCCTATGTGGACATGCTAGTTGAATGACATGTGGAAACCTTGTTTTGCTTTAATAGTATATTAAGATAAGATATGTTGTAAACTATGAAGCATACACATGTAGATGCTATAACATAAGTTGTGTGTTATCAAACTATTTTTATTGAAATTATAAAATATTTAAGTACACAGCATATAAAATGCTAAAAATATAAATATAACAATGAGATATAATTATAATTTTATTAAATCGCGCATTTAATAAAACAACAATATAATCCAAACCTCGTGAGTTAAACCAATATTTCAATTTAAACATCCATACATCCGGTCCAAAGGCTCATAAATAATTTCCCAAAATCCAAAAAAAAAAAAATAATAATAAAAAGTCTCAAAATTTAAAAAAATAACAATGAAAACAATTGTTTTTATCACTTAATAAATGATGATTATAACATTTATTTTGAAACTTTCATCAACTTAGGAATTAATGTTTAAAATTAATGTTCAAATTAACATATAGAAATTATATAAATGGAAAATTGATGAGTTGGAAGCCTATATGGACATGCTAGTTGAATGACATGTGGAAACCTTGTTTTCCTTTAATTGTATAGTAAGAAGTAAGATAAGATAATATAAAATAAGATAAGGTATCACATTGTTATTTTAATTAAAAGAACCCAACATAAAAAAGACAAATAAAAAAAGTAACAATTTAAAACATAATTATTAGTTATGTCATATATTTCTAACTTATACCATGAAACAAAAAAGACACATTAATTAAAACTTCATCATCTACTGAAGTCATATGTTGTAAACAATGAAGCGTAAACATGTAGATGCTGTAACATAAGTTGTGTGTTATAAACTATTTTTATTGAAATTATAAAACATTTAAGTACACAACATATAAAATGCTAAAAATATGAATATAACAATGAGAGATAATTATAATTTTATTAAACCGCGCATTATATAAGGCAACAATATAATCAAAACCTCGTGACTTAAACCACTATTTCAATCCAAACATTCATACATCCGGTCCAAAGGCTCATAAATAATTTCCCAAAATCCAAAAAAAAATAATAATAAAAAGTCTCAAAATTTAAAAAAATAACAATGAAAACAATTAATTGTCATTATCACTCAATAAATGATGATTATAACATTTATTTTGAAATTTTCTTCAACTTAGGAGTTAATGTTTAAAATTAATGTTTAAATTAACATGTAGAAATTATATAAATGAAAAATTGATAAGTTGGAAGACTATGTGAACATGCTAGTTGAATGACATATGGAAACCTTGTTTTGCTTTAATAGTATAGTAAGATGCTCTTGGTTATTGCCTATATACATATTAATCATTTTCTTTTAAATATTATTGCACGAGAAATTACATCAAGTGCATATTTTCCATCATGTATAGTAACGAGTTGAAACACATGAAAAATATACATTTCATAAGTTGTGAATTAAAATAAAAATATAATTCATTAGTTTTACATTGTACCTTAAATTAATTAATAAATATTTTGAGAATCACAATTAAAATAACCAATCTTGTTTATTTATTTTTATCATTTGATAAAATCCGTATAATACACGGGTTCAAAAGCTAGTAACAAAATGTATAGATTAACATTTTATTAAGTATATCTTTCTTTCTGTTTTTATCAATATTAAAGGAATGTGATTTAATAGATTACCAACCAGTAAAAACAAGAAAAAAAAAGTTGCACATTGCTTCTTATTACGCTACCAAGAGTCCAAAAACCTTTTTCCATAATAATGTTTTTCCTTTAGAGTATAATTATTATTCTATCAATATACTGTTTTCATATAAAGTTATTGGTTATAAAATATGTTTTTAAACATTTTTTTAACAAATGTTGTTATCTAAATACGACAATTTTATTTTGTGGATTATTCTGCACACTTAACACCAATAAACTTTTGAGAACCATTTAAGTGATGGTCCGATGGATCCGCACATACATGACGTTGTCTTTAATCACACTGATATATACTTTTTATATATTATTGATGTATTTGACCTTCAACTAAAGCCGATTTATTAAAGCATTTTTAAAAGTAACCATTGATTATAGGTTTTCTAATATTTCTTTATGACTAGGATTTACTTCACAAATACTCAATTACTCATTTCCAAGTAATCATTGAAACCAAGTCAACCACAACATATTCTATCCCTTCATACACAATTGCACACCAAATGTTTGTGGAAAATTGATTATTATCTATTTACCATTTTGCCCTCGTTATTTGTATATAAGGAGGGAGAGATAGATAGTGAGAGGGAGAGACAGAATCATGAATATACTCTCAAACCTTCATTTTTGCTTGATTCTAGGTTGTTATTTACATGTTATACATTCTCAAATAATTCAAGATTCATGTGCAAGTTCTAGTCTTGAAAATCTTAATGCTCAAATCTTGTTTGATACATCTTCTCTCTTGTGCTCAAATGTTTGGTCATCTGAAGGCTTTATTCTAAGAGTAAGTCATATCATCATATCCATGCCTTTTCTTTTTCTTTCTTTTTTTTTTAATTTATTTTTTAACACATTTGAACAATACCAATATCATTGATCTACTTTCAATAATTTACCAACAGTATTTACCACACACTTGTATATGAGAAATTTATTTACTTTTATTTTTACATAAATGGTACTATAATGTAAGTATTTAAATATTATATATTATTAGCAATGTAAATAAATCATTATCAATATTATTTCTTCACAGGCTTCACAAACAGGACCAAGTCTATGGAGCTTCGTATTATCAGCCCCTAGCACTAGCTCGTACGTAGCGATGGGGTTTTCCCCTAACGGCGGCATGGTCGGTTCGACTGCCATCGTTGGTTGGGTGGCCAATGATGGATCGGCCACCATGAAAAAATATTTTCTAGGCGGAAAGACACCAAGCCAAGTGCTGGCTGATCAAGGAAACATACAAGTTATGCCCAACTCATCTTCGATCATTACGTTTTCATCGCGGATGTATTTAGCTTTCCAGCTGATCACCTATCAACCAAGCTCACAGCTCGTGTTTGCGGTTGGAGGCAGCCTTAACCAGGCCCCTTCCCCGCCGAGTTTTCGGTTGACGATACATAGGAACCAGTTGGCCGTAGCCTTCAATAATGCCTCAGGTTAGTATAATATAATAAGACTAAACTGGCATTTTTGTCGCCTTTACGAATTAGACCGAAGCTGCAAGTTTTTGAAACTATAGTTACGGTCATGCTAAAAACTTCTTGGTAAAAGTGATCAAACCATTAGGACAAAAATCACAGTTTACTCAACAACAACAACTTTCTACTTGATTTGATTTGTTTGAAGTTCAAACAACATAAATAGGCTAATTTAAAAGTTAGTCATGTGTTCAACTTATAAAGTTAGACAAAAAAGCAACATGGTTTGAGGTTTAAACCTTTTATACCTTATTATTACACATGTTTTAAAGATAATCTATTTATAAATAGATAAAAGATCCCATACAATAATCAGCTATTGTAAATTACGTCCGACACTTTTAACTCTTAAATTCAAAAACACGCTAACCTTAAAATCACAACTACGCGATCTGTTTGTCGTCCACCGCCTTTGCCGTCCCGTCAAAGTCCACCGTCCACCCTTATGACCATCGTCTACTGTTGTGAGCACCGTCCTCTTCCGTCACGACCATCAATCTTTGTTCACATGTCAGTTGATCAAATTGACCAGTTGAAATTGAAATTGCTGAACCTAATTGATTAATTAACCTTGAAATTGATCCAATTAATAATCAATTTGAAGCTTCAATCGATCAATTTTTGGCTTTGAGTGATGGGTTTTAACCTTAAAAGTATCGGGTTTTAAGCCTTAACGTTTTAGGTTTTTAACATGAACATTTTAGGTTTTTAAGCCTGCACGTTTTAAGGTTTAACCTTGCACGTTTTAGGGTTGGGAATTTGGCTTGAACGTTTTTGGTTTTTTAACCTTGAACGTATTTCGCGTACCCAATGTGCGTTAAGCAATTATTATACGTTAACGCACCCCTTTAAAAGTAAATTTATTTATTTGAACACATTCAAAGTATACATAATCATATTTACGTGATGATGTCTAGCTATAATATGAGAGAAAGGTAGTCGTCTCATGTATTATAATTTAATAATAAGTGCAAATATTCGTTCTTTCTTTCTTTCCTTTTTTTTTCATGTATCATATTTGTTTAAACTAAAAGGTCATAGAAAGACAGACCAAGTGTGTTCTCGGGTCTACTAGATTAACTTGTTTTGACGTGTTATTGAAGTCGCTTGCATCATTTAATTAACATAGAAAGAGGAATAGCATTTTCATGTTAAAAAAAACTATTTTTTTGTTGCACATTTTCTAAAAACAAAACATTATACTTGTCTTTAATACTATGGGTAATCTTTTCGAAATTGTGACAAAAATATTAAATGTTATTTGAAAACAACGGCTTAGCGGTAATTCTTGTTAAGTTTTCCTTTAAAGAATTGTATTTGTATACACAATTAACTTTTTCTAAAGGTGGACATAAATATAACAAGTTATGTTAAATCACTTTTTCTTGCACCAAAACCTTATGATCACACAAATATTTTCTTGTCTTTGTGCAAGGTCTAGGAAACCTACGTACAACCACATCTAAAAAGACTATTTTTTGGTGCAAGCTTTAGGGGCTTCTTTTTATCATTAGTTTGCTATGGTTTTAAACCACCTAGTTTGTCCTTTCTAACATGGTATAGTGATAGAAAGCATAGGTTTCTCATTGGAAACCTAAGTTCAATCCCTACTTTCAGCACTTTGGAGGAGACATGGGCGACTTAATGAATGAAGAATGAGATCTTTATGATTTCCAATTTAATTCTAAGTGCGTCCGGGTTTTACCACTTTGGGCCTTCAGGTGGGTGAGTGTTTCCTGAACTAAAGATAATTTGGAGGTGCTTAAGAGCTCCGTACAACTGGGTTGGACCAGCTGACGGTTGTCTTTTGCCATTGGGTCACCCTGTACGAAGTATGCAAACATTCTTTGTTTATTGGCCGCTAAAAAAATAATAATAATAATTTAGATTATGCCATGCCTAACGCCTTTACCATCCTAGCGTCACCTCAATTTAACTCACACAGTCAAACCTATAAAAATAATTTCTTTTATATGCGAACAATGAAATTTATAATAATTTTTATTAATTCTGTATTAATTCTTTATAAAAAAAATGACATGAGAGAGGTAACCTATAATATTAATCTTAGTCAATAATCTATTCTTTCTCACATGTTGTGAATAAATATAACCAACTAACATATTTAATCTAAGTTAGACATCCTCGAATACAATCTATATGCAATAGAGTAGAGAGAAAAGAGAGGAAGAAATCTTTCTTTAAGGATTGTGTGAGGGGAAAAAGAGAGACGGTTTTCCGTCCTTAAAGGTCATGGAAGGGTAAGCACTAAGCGGGCGACCAACATGGAGACGGGTCCATGAATATATAGATTGTCTTAGGTAAGGTGCTGTAGGCAGCAAATCTGGGGCGACATGAGGGGCAACACTTTTTTTTTTGGAGGGGGGGGGGATATGGCTACAATACCACTACACCTCTAAAATAAAATTTACTTATTTGCTGACATGACGCCACGAGTTAAAAGTCATCCGCAGTTTAGCCTTCACCATACGTAACCTTATAAGATATTGGGAAGTCAACACGAGAAAGTCGTGTGCTAAAGACTAGCCTAAATGTTGGTGGGCCCTTAATGAGCAGTTTTGCTGAATAATGAAGTAATCCTAAAGAAATTATGCAAAAATTGACCAAAGACATTTTAACATCACAACCATCATAAATCTAGTAGAAAGTTGAAATAAAATCATCACATACAACCACTTGTAACTTCTTTCTTTATAGTTTTGGTCGTTGGCTTTTAAAAACCAAGTAAAGGTAAAGTCAAATTTCCCTTTCCGAGGTTACAAGTTAAAAGAGTTTTAAGTTAAAACGAATCGTAATTTAAATCACGTAATTTAAATCAAGTCACAACGTATAATTATTTAGTACTAATTACAAACTGTGTAAAGAGCTAAATGATTTAGGTGAAGACGGATTCATCTAGGCTAACTTGTTTAACCCGTTTAAACATTTTTTTTTTGCTATTAGTTTGTTTTTACTTGTTATTGATAAAAAGGCAACTCAAATGATTTAATTTTGATTTTGATGTATAGATTGATCGTCCAACCAACTTGTGTTTTAGGTTGAGATGTTGATAAGTAAATAGAGCCTTAGTCGTGTCACTTTGACCCCACAAAATGGAAGGTGTTGAAAGAACTCCCTCTTTTATCTCCTTTTTTAATAATCTTATCTTATATTCACGTATATATATTTTTAAATTAATTTTATTATTTTAGATCATATTTAAAATTATATGTTTCTAAATAAGATTTTAAATATAGGGTACTATCCCAAAAAAATAATCATTATAAAATTATTAGTAAAAATAATTATGATATACCGTTTAAATATATTTGTAACTTTTTAAGTGAAAATAACAAAAGTACTCAATCCTCAAAACCATTTATCAATCTTATTTTGTGAGACAAATATGAGGTTCCTAATTAATGGATCATTACATCAGTATAAATTAAAAACAAATAGTGTGTTAGGCGCTATTATTATGCAAGTGAAAATATTGAAACAATTAAATTTTCATTTAGTGCTTATATATATAATAATAATGATAAAGATATACCTAAAACAAAATATAATTATATGTTCATAGTTACTTTACTTTTTATTTTAGAAAACAAAATGAACAGAAAATAGCGTTCAAAGGTTTTAGACGTAATATCGTTAGGAATACTATTTTTAAAATTTTTAAAACAATTTTTATTATTATTGTTATATCTTCACTTATTTAATAGTTGGTGATCGCTGACCCACAAGGATACAAATTGTTTTGGTCCCCATTCACTCTCAGCCTAACTTTTATTTTGAGGTCTTTTGATTGTGAGCCATGATTTATTATATAAAGTTTCCTTTATGAAAGGTGAAACAATAATCTTTCATTATTTATCGTTTCAAAATAAACTTTTATTGTACTTCATAAATATCTAATAAAAATCTCTAAACACAAAGATAGGTTGGATGTACGTGATAAAGTAGGATGTTACACCCGAAAAGCTTAGAAAATGTTGGGAGAACCCATACAGATGTCTAATTTTAATCCATCGATAATTTTTAGAATAAAAGTTTGCCCGGAAAAATATTTTTAGATTATTTTTGCTACTTTTTTTATATTTTTGTAATGTTTGTTATGTAACAGGTGAAGGTAATCAAATTAGCGCCCCATATTTGGATTTGAAGAGAACTCATGGGGTATTGAATGCGGTAGGATGGGGTGTGTTGATCCCGATTGGAGCTATGATTGCTCGTTACTTCAAGGATTTACACAAATCATATTGGTTTTATGCACATGTAAGCATCCAGTTATCCGGGTTTAGTATTGGATTAGCAGGCATCATCACTGGACTTGTCTTGAATGATCGTGTTGACGTCAATGTCGCTAAGCACAAAACCATTGGCCTGATCGTAGTTACCCTTGGATGTTTACAGGTTTGTGTGTTAGTGTGTTACTAATTTGTTTTCATATCGTTCTCTATGTTTTACTACAAATATTCAATTGTCCACATGATATTTGGGCTTATTCCAGATATGTCCAATCAGGCAATCACTAATCCACCCAAGCCTAAACCAAAAGTTAGGCCGGCCAACCCAAATTATCCGAATATAGGTCATGTGACATGTATTGTTTGATTATGATATAGGCAACATACTATTTTTCCGAAAGAATGTGCTAAACTTAGCATTGGCTCCTCTCATTTTACTTGTTACATTCTTCATTTTACTTTCATGGTTAGCCTATTTATAAGGGGGATAAATCAGTAAAAATGAAAAGAGGAACCTTCAAAAACTAATGAAAAATTAATAAGAAAAATTCATAACTCAAAATTTAATAAAAATAAGAAAAAAGTAAAAATACAGAAGTGTTTTCACCGTCTTTCCTGTTCTAAAAAAAACGACATAATATTGAGGCAAGAAGATCATTGTGTATTTATTTATTTTCGTCATTGATTGTGTCTTTTTTTCTTGAAATTGTGTATTTTTTTCTTGATATATTGTTATATTATCCAACACTGTGTTATATTTTGTTCGGTATTATTTATATTTTGTGATCAATTGTGTATTTTTTTATTTATCACTGTGCTTTTCGTTTATTTTCATAATTGTGTCTTTTTTTCTCGGTGTTGTGTCTTTTCGTCTTTTTTTTTTTTAACAGGAATGACGGAGAAAATATTTTTGTTTTTCAATTTTTTTCGTTTTTATTATATTTTGAGTTATATTTTTTTATTTTTGTAATTTTTTTTGTGACCACAAATATTTTTCGCACTCTCTTCTTATTTTTGTTTTCTTTTACATTTTAACTTTTCCCTTCCTTCTCTATCACTAATATTACAACTTTTTTTCATTTTTTTAACAACCAACCATTCTAATCCCAAAAGGGCTACTTTTGAAATTCCCCCTTTCAAGATCCGAACTCGTGACATCCTCATGGAGGAAGCCTTTAAAGAAAACTCCATGGCCACCCCACCGGAGTGGTGATAACGTCTTTTTTTTTTTACCTTAAAAAAAAAAAAATCAAAAAACCACCACCACCTTTGATTTAATGTTTTCAGGGGTGGGGAACGATGAAAATTAAAGGAAGAATGGGTAAGCCAATTCATTTTTCCGGATTTTCGACTAGAGTAAAAAAATAAATTTACTGAAATATTTAATCCTGATTCGTTAAAAGATAAAACCGAGGGGTGGTTAGGTCGATCTCAAGGGGAGGATAAGAAGGATATCAAATTCAAATATATTAAGTTTTATTTATTCAAAGTTTATGTTTATCTTTTATTAGTTTCCTATTTGTAGTTAAATTGTTTTACTAGTTTCCTATTTCTAGTCAAGTTATGATTATTAGGCCTATAAATACTTTGAAGTTTTTTTTATTAATAATAAGTTGAAGAGAAGTTAGAGTTGAAGTTTAGTTTTTGAAAGTTAAAAAGCTTCCGTGCCTTCCTCCAGGTATTCAATTATGCCATCACAACACAACATTTGTATTATTTAATAATACCCCACTTTACAATATATATTTCTTTCTTTCTTCTTGTATCCACGGCTAAATATCGGAGCCTTCAAGTTTTTTTGATTCTGTGTTCAAGCTTCAAGAACATAACTCATATTAAGAGTTTTAAAAATCCAATTATTCTTCAACAATTGGTATCAGAGCGTAGGTGATCTACGATCTTTGGGAAGTTCAAGAACGGTGTGGGGCGACTAACCACATCAAATCGAAAACTCGAAGACCGGGTATTATGGCGGATGAAAGACCGGTTGTGCAAGCAAGGGAACCAAGTTCAACTTCGTTGTAGTGTCCAAACTTAACAATAACAAACTACAACACGTCGGTTGTAATTATGGACTCAATCCTTGATGCTCAAGGATTATGGGAGGTGGTGAACGGAGAAGCCAGAGATGACAGAAAGAACAAGATGCCAGGGCTATTATTTTACAAGACTTACCGGAAAACGTGTTGATGCTAGTTGCAAGAACCTGTGATGCTTAGGAGATTTGGGAATCACTACGGGTAAGATTTCTTGGGGCTGAGCGTGTGCAACAAGCTCGCTTACGATCATTAAAGCGAGATTTTAATCAATTGAAGATGGGTGAAAAAGAATCCGTTGAAGACTCTGCCGGGAAGATAACGGAATACGCCTCACAATTTGATAGTTTGGGTAGTCCGATGGAAGTCATGAACTTATAAAAAAATTGCTCGATAGCGTTTCTGACCGCTTTATTGTTATTGTAGCAACTATCGAACAGTGGGCCAATATTAACACTATGGTTTTTGAAGATTGTATAGCAAGGTTAAAGTCTTTTGAAGAGAGAATCAAAGGCAAGGAAGCAATGGCCGAGATGGGAAAATTATTGTATGCCAAAAATGATAATAAAGGAAAAAAGGACACCGATCATGATCGGAAAAATTATGCTCGGGGTCGTGGCTCCTCGGGTTATGACCAATGGGGCCGTGGAAGAGGCCGTGGTAGAGGTTCGAGTAGAGGACGGGGTCGGTTCAATCAGAACTACGATAACCGAAGAGACGGTAACCAACCGAACACGAACAACCAAGGCAGAGACGGCAATCAAGGTAATTATCAAAATAATCAAAATCAAGGTAGAGATAAAAGCGGTGTTCGGTGTTATAATTGCAGTGTATTGGGCAACTTTGCGTGGGAATGTCCGAGACCACCGACTCAAGAAGCGAATCTGAACCAAGCCGAGGCTAAGCCGCCAACTCTTATGATGACCTCAGTTAAAGTTGATAAAGAACAAGTTATGTTGAACGAGGAGAAGGTTCATCCAATCCGTTATGCGAATGACTTGGTAAGCGATTCAATTTGGTATTTAGATAATGGGGCGTGTAATCACATGACCGGATGTGAAGCCCACTTTACCCAAATTGGTTATCGAGTGAGCGGCTTGGTGAAATTTGGAGACGGGTCCAAAGTGAATATTAAAGGGAGAGGTTCCATTATTTTCGATTGCAAGAATGGTGAGCAGCGGGTTATGAATGACATCCATTACATACACGACTTATGTAGCAACATATTGAGCATCGGTCAGTTAACCGAAGAAGGGTGTAAGGTTTGGATAGCAAACGACCACTTGTGGCTATACGAGGAAGGAGATTGCTTGCTAATGAGAGTCCTGAGAAGTCCAAACCGTCTTTATAAGATCGAGCTCAGAATTTGAACCCCGGTATGTCTTTTAGCGTCCATTAAAGACCAAGGATGGCTATTAAAAATAAGAATGATGCTTTGGGTATTTTCATAAAGTTTAAACAGGAAGTGGAGTTAGAGCATTCGCTAAAGGTTAAAGCTCTAAGAAGTGATCGAGGTGGCGAGTTTCTCAACAAACTTTTCACCGAATATTGTGATAAAAAAGGAGTAAAAAGAATGTTTACGGCTCCTTACTCTCCTCAACAAAATGGTGTGGTCGAAAGGCGAAACAGAACGGTCCTAAATGCAACAAGAAGTATGATGCAAGCTATGGACCTTCCACAAAACTTATGGGGAGAAACGGTAAGACACTCGGTTTATGTGTTGAATCTGGTACCTACTAAAGCATTGAAGATGGTAACCCCCTATGAAGCCTTGAAGGGCCGAAAGCCCAACATAACACACTTACGATTGTTTGGGTGCTTAACGTACATGAAGATACCTACCGCCAACCTCCAAAAATTAGATGACTGAAGCATGGAGGTTGTACATCTTGAAACCGAACCGGGATCAAAAGCTTACAGATTGTATGACCCGGCTCAAAATCGTATTTCTGTGAGCCGGGATGTCCATTTCGAAGAAAGTCAAAAGTTTAACTGGTCTTGACACACCGACTCGTTTCAAGTCGGAACCGGACCTGAATGGGTTGAATTTATAATCGAGCCGATCCAAGAAGAAGTTTAACAAGAAGTTCTAGCAGTCGAAAACGAAGACCCAACAGACCTTAACGGGCCTGGATTTGAAGACCAACCGGAAAAAAAATCCCGAACCTGAGCTGTGAAAAACTGGTCGTCAATCTGTCCCTCCTAAAAGGTTTGAAGATTATGTAATGTTTTGTGAAGGAGAATGTCTTCTCCTAGATGAAGAGGCAGCTACCTTTGAAGAGACAAAGAATTCCAAAAATTGGCGAGAAGCTATGAATTCCGAATTAGTCTCAATTGAACAAAACAATACGTGGGACTTATGTAACCATCCACTGGGTCACAAGGCGATCGGTTTGAAGTGGGTGTTTAAAAAGCAAACGTGATGCAGACGGGTCAATAACAAAGTACAAAGCAAGATTAGTCGCGAAGGGGTATGTGCAATAGCACGGGGTAGACTTTGATGAGGTTTTTGCCTCAGTGGCGAGAATGGAAACCGTACGTTTGATTTTAGCAATTGCAGCAAATTATGGTTGGTTCGTTTACCATTTGGACGTTAAATCAGCGTTCTTAAATGGCGAGCTGAAGGAAGAAGTGTACGTGAAGCAGCCTAATGGTTTTGAAGTTCTCGGGAAACACGTTATGGTTTATAAGTTACGAAAGGCTTTATACGGTCTTCACCAAGCCCCACGAGCTTGGAATGAAAAACTTGACAAAACGTTGAAAGGTTTGGATTTTATTCGATGTCCTAGAGAACCGGCGGTGTACAAGCGGAATACAAGAACCGACATTCTCATTGTTGGTGTATATGTCGATGATCTTATCGTGACTGGTTCGAGTCAAGACGATATTGAGAAATTCAAAAGTCAAATGAAGAATGAGTTCGAGATGCAAGATCTCGGAATGCTTTCGTACTATTTGGGCATTGAAGTAACACAAAAGAAGCATGAGATAAAGTTAAAACAAGAAGCTTATGCTAATAAAATTTTAATGAGTGAAGGTTTAAGCAAGTGCAACCCGACTCGATTTCCTATGGAACATTGGTTGCAAGTAATGAAAGATGAAGAAGGAGAAACCGTTGATGCAACTGAATATCAGAGAATAATCGGTAGCTTAAGGTATTTAACACACAAGAGGCCTGATTTGAGTTACTCAGTTGGAGTTGCTAATAGGTACATGCAAGAACCGAAACAATCCCATATGCAGATTCTGAAGTATATATTACGATATGTACAACGCACGAGTGGATATGGTTTATCGTATGGATGAGGTAGTAGAGAGTTGGTTGGCTTTTGTGATAGTAGTTATGGTGTGGATCAAACGGATGGACGAGGTACCACCAGAATGGCATTTTATTATGGTGGTGCATTGATCTCATGGCTCTCACAAATACAACAAATTGTAGCCTTATCGACATGTGAATCTGAGTACATGGCAGCAGCAACTCGCGGCTTATCAAGCTATATGGTTAAGGGGGTTGTTAAGCGAGTTAATCGGGCATGAAGAAAAGATGGTGACGTTATATGTGGATAATAGATCTGCCATAGATTTGATGAAGAATCCCGTGTTTCATGGAAGAAGTAAGCATATCAATATTAGATTTCACTTCATTCGTGAATGTATTGAACATGGTGAAGTCCAAGTTGAGCATATTAGTGGAGAGAAACAAAAGGCGAATATTCTTACAAAAGCGCTACCGAAGTTAAAGTTTGAAGAGATGAGGAAATTGCTCGGGATTGAAGATCTGAAAGGAACGAATCAAGATTAAGGGGGTGAATGATACATTTAATCCCGATTCATTAAAAGATAAAACCGAGGGGTGGCTAGGTCGATCTCAAGGGGAGGATAAGGAGGAGATCAAATTCAAATATATTAAGTTTTATTTATTCAAAGTTTATGTTATCTTTTATTAGTTTCCTATTTGTAGTCAAATTGTTTTACTAGTTTCCTATTTCTAGTCAAGTTATGATTGTTAGGCCTATAAATACTTTGAAGTTTTTTTTATTAATAATAAGTTGAAGAGAAGTTAGAGTTTGAAGTTTAGTTTTTGAAAGTTAAAAAACTTCCATGCCTTCCTCTAGGTATTCAATTATACCATCACAACACATTTATATTATTTAATAATACCCCACTTTTACAATATATATTTCTTTCCTTCTTGTACCCACGACTAAATATCGGAGCCTTCAAGTTTTTCCGATTCCGTGTTCAAGCTTCAAGAACATAACTCATACCAAGAGTTTTAAAAATCCAATTATTCTTCAACATTTGCCATGATAAATATATAAAAATTTGTATCTATACTTTAATCATTGCTAGATGTCTTCATGGTCTAACTTGATTGGTTTTTATTGTTGCCATGATAAATATATAAAAATTTGTATTTATACTTTAATCATTGCTAGATGTCTTCATGGTCTAACTTGATTGGTTTTTATTGTAATTTATTTTTATCAAACTACTAACCATAGATTTGAGTCCTGTGATTAGTGGCTAGTGACAGAGATAAAGTCTCTTCAACACGTAAATGCTCTGGGTTGAAGTCCTATAAAGTGAAAGAAATTTGTCTTAAAAAAGACAAAACTAACTACGAATTTGCAAAACCAAACTGGTTGGATTGGTTGAGCAGACCGGACCGGTCAAACAACTCGACCCACGTCTCATATAAATTTTTTCTCAAAATCGTTAATTTGTATTGAACTTTTAAAAACGATAAAATGGTTCATGAATATTGGACACAATGCATATCGGCAAACTTAAAACTTTAACAACCTTTTAGCCCCACGGTTTCAAACCATAAATCTAACTATAAAAATCTTTAACCAGCTAAACGAATCGTTACTTGAAATCTGGATTTGAAACAAATGATTAACTATGATCCTTTTTTTTTTGTTTTGTAGATTATGGCCCTTTTGATCAGGCCAAGCAAGGGTTCAGATATGAAGAAGTATTGGAACTGGTACCATCACAATGTAGGACGGGTTTTGATAATACTGGCAGCTTTCAACGTCTTCTATGGCGTCTATTTGGCAGATGGCGGAAGTGAATGGAACGTTACTTATGGAGTATTTCTTGGTATAATTGTTACGATTGCTCTTAGCTTGGAGTTAAGGTTGTTAAACGAAGAAGATGATTGTTAGAGCATATATCTAACAATGATGATTAAATCATAATCTCGTTTCTAAATTTAACTTCCTAGATGCTATCTAAGTTCTGGGTAATGTAAGTATTATTTGGGTCCATGTAAAAGTTTAAATGGTTAACCACTTAGTTCATAATGGCGCATATAGAGTTCATGATGATTCATTAAATAGTTTAATGTGGGGTTTCTAAAGCTAATTAGTTGTCATGAGTTAAATGAGTCTTGCCAATCTGGAAAAGGTAAGATGGTAAAAAAAAAAAATAGTTCTATAAGTTTGCTATATGAATTAAATTAAAGTTTTTATTAACCTATTTTTCTAAAACTAATTTTAGACATATGTACTATACGGCTAATTAAATTAAATTAAATAAATAAACAGGGAGAGAGAGATTAAAAAGACCGAAAAACAACGCTTAAAAACCGGTTTAAAATGATTTCAAAAACGCTTCTTTGTAGAAAAAAAATATTGAAAAGACCGTTCTAAAATATATTAAAAACAATGCGAAGTAGGGCGTTGAAAAATCTACGAACCAGAGTGTAATTTCAACTAAATAACATAATTTAATACAAATGAAAATAGACCTTTGAGATACCCACGAACCACCGTAGGTTTTCAACAAAAATAGTGAAAATATCAATAAACAAAATGAGTGATTGAGTTATACATGGATCACCATGAAAATTCAATCAAGAAGGAACTTCAATTTAATAAGGAAAATTAAATTAATTAATGAAAGATTTAATTTAATTTTAACATTTCGGATCTTTTGTATTCGTATTCGTATTTGTTTTATCGGTTTATGAACGTTATTAGGATATTTATCATTAATAAAATCGTGCAATTATAAGTATCCAAGAGTGTAATTTCATTTTGTATCCTTTATGTCAATCAAGTTGGTCATTTCTTGCTTAACAACTCTTGAAAACATCAAAAATTAACACTCTAACAAGTTCAAGGACCAAAACTGCCAAACCACGCAACTCCCCCCACCAGGCACGCCGCGCCACGCGGCCATGAGGGGTGAGGTGACCGCGTGGCGCGGCCACTGACCTGCACAGATTCTTTAAGTTATTTTGTTTCCTAGTTCGTTTTAGGTGCTAAACCAATTATTTTTGGACCAAATCATTTGATTTAAGCCCCAAGAAAACGAACATAGACTAAGTACATGTCGACATACAATAACCTCTTCATCAAGAATGAATTTTGATGATTCTTTAGTTGATTTAGTCATTAAACGATATTCGGTTTCTTAATCGAGCATATTAACTAAAATTGACTCATGCTTGCATATCCTATATAAACAATGTATATATCATCTGCCACACTCTTCCCTAAACCCTAATTATTATATCCCAGCCGTCACCTACCTTTAATCCTCAAGTTCTTCTCTGTTTTAGCCATATTAATTGAAGATACAAGCTTTGGTGTTTGACTTTGCCATAATATCAACCTTTGACTTCACTTTTCGATCAATTCATACACATTCTGGATAAGTTGTTTACTGTAAATCGTCTATCATTACCCCTTAGTCAATAACCCTCAATCAATTTATGAGATTGAGGGGTATTGACGGGTCAATTTAACCCAAACTCGTGTAAGGTATATTGGTCAATAACTTTGACTAATCATTTTCTCATACTTTTGGTCGGAACTGACTTTCGGTCCAGAAGACTTTTATTTTTATTTCTAGATTTTAAGGCTACTGACCAAAACTCAACTTCCGACTCACTGTTCGGATTCTGGTTAGTACCTAAGGTGGAAATGCCAGGGCGTGATCCGATTGCTTACAGCTCTAAGATACAATCATGAATATAAGTACAATATCTAATTAATTATTTTAGTCAAAGTATACACACATTATTCAATTACAACAAAAATTTAAATACAATGAATACAAGCTCAAATAATGATTATCTTGATTATATCCTAAGGTCTTGTCTACGTGTCCAAACTTTAATCTTCAATACAAGCAACCTGCACATGCATAGAAAACAGAGTTTGTCAACATAAAGTTGAGTGAGAATATCACCAGTTTTGCATGCCAATATAAATAAGCATAGCGCAGTAAATGCGATAAAAGTAATCAAACCATAAACAAACCAAGACGCGCTAGTGTGCCAATGAATCATTGCCAAGCGAATTGGGCATTGATTACGATGACTAAAATTTGTCGGCTTACCTTCGCCAAGCGAATTGGGCTATGGTTACTAAGACGGTCGTATGATCATACTAATGAGCACCCTCTAAAAGGGAATACGGTGGAACTCTCCGACAATGATAGAATATACACATAAGCAAATAGCAATTAGCATATAACACGTATATCTGATTAAGTCACTCACAATTACACATATGCATTTGATATATATATATATATATATATATATATATATATATATATATATATATATATATATATATATATATATATATAGTAAGAAATACGGATAGGTACGCATATGTCCCCAAAACGTTTAGAAAAGTTGGTAAAATAGGAGAATGGTAAACTCACCTTAGATTAATGAATAACGAATATAAATATGAATAAGCGAGTCGTCCACTACACGTCAAACGATATAAGCAATTCAGAATATGAGACTTTAAGATGTGATAATATAAATAAAAATGAACTCGTTGCCGCTGGAATCAATCCAAACGGACGTTTAGAATTTAAGTTATGTTTGTTTTAAGATTTAAGCGAGCTGGTACTGACCAGAATCTGAACAGCGAGTCGGAAGTCGGGTTTTGGTTAGTAGCCTTAAAATTACGTTTTGAGAATAAAATTCTTCTGGACCGAACGTTGAATCCGACCAGAAGTATGAGAAAACGGATAGTCAAACTTGTTGACTGTTTTTCCCTTTAACGAGTTTTAAACGAATTGACCAATCAACATCCTTCAACCACCAAAATTGATTGAAGTTTATTGACTAGGGAATGAATATGAATGATTTTACAGTTTACAACTTACCCGGAAAATGAAAGAATAAAGAGATATGACGAGTCAACGGTCCACACGCATGCGAAGTCAAATGTCTAAGAGTATGTCTTCAACCAAATAAGCAAAAACCGAGATGAATGATGATGAACAGATGGTAGGATGGCCGGAGAAGGTATATTAGTGTGTGAGGAAGTTTGTGTCAGAAGAATTATGATGTGTTTATATATAATAAGCAAAAACGAACCATATTTTGTAAATCTACTCGTTTAGGAAACCGAATATATTTTTAATGACCAAATCAATATTAAAATCTGTAAAATTCGTTCTTGGACAAGGGTTATTGAATATGGACATGAATCTAAGATTGGGGGATTTTTTGGGGCTTAATACACTCGATTATGTCCTAAAATAAGCGATTTCGGGCCAAAAACGAACTAGGAATCAATAATAAACGAATTGAGCTGTGCAGGTAGCCCACGACGCCGCGTGGTGGGCCTAGGCTACCCCACCACGTGGTGCTCTGACCAAAAGGAGGAGAATTTCATTATTTGTCAACTTTAGTCCCTATAGTTTGGTTTTAGGTAATTTAAGATTTGAACAACATATAAAGTATAAGAGGCCTAAAGTGAACATTATAAACTTAATTAATTATAAACACCTGATTTTCAATAATAATAAAGGTCTAAAAATGTTTCGGTTGGTTCAAACGTAAACGACTACGGGTTTGGAAAAATCAATATTACATGCACTTTGAATTTGAAATAATTAATTTAATATATATTGTTATATTTTATTTTATGATAGTATTTTTGAGCTGTGAACAATCATTTCGCGCCCCGGCATTTCCATTGTAGGTTAGGGTGTGACATTAATAGTGGAAATTAAAATTACAATAATTGAATTTCAATAAAAAAGAGTTATAAGATAGAAGGTAAGTTGTGAAAAATATGAAGTAACACGAGATTAACGAAAACATGAAGTACTAAAATGCTAATAACTAAAGGTTGAGGGTGAAAATTGAAATGTGTTTGATAGTTTGAAAAATAAATAAAATGATGAGAGAAAACCAATTAAGTAGTATAACAAAATGATAACTATTTAAACTTGTGACAACTGTATCTTTATAACTGAGGGATTGTGTCGGTCATGGGAATTAAAATACTTTGATTAATTGAAGTAGAGTGAGAAAATCACATCATGAAATTTTGATGAACTAAAATCAATTAAATAAATGAATAAACGAATATCCTTCGATGGGTTGGGCTTTCCATGAGCTTATTGTCACAACTTGCTAGCATAACAAAATAAATAAATTTGTGAGTTGGGTTTCCCGTAAGCTTTCCATGGCATTTATTGGCCCAGCTAAAAGCATAGCATTGATTTGTGAGTTAGGCCTCCCATGAGTTTTCCATGACATGTTAAATGGCCCAAATAATTAGCGAATTATCAAAACACTTGAGTTGGTCGGCCCATGAGCGTTCTATGGCATTTTAACTGATACAACTAAATAACGAATTAACGAAATCAGATATGGGTAGTTGAAGCACCCCATGAACCACAACGGATGATAATGCTCCAACAAAACGTTAAAATCAAAACGGGTTGAGAAATGGATAGTTGGAGTATCCATAGATCCCCAACTAAACATTTAAAAATAATAATTATTAAATAATTTGGAATATTTGAATTTATCAACGAAATCACAATGAATTCGGTTTGATAATTTAAGGAAGGTAACCCTCACATTGATTATGTTCACCACTTAAAGTTCCGGTCGTATGACATTTGCTCCACTTTGGCCTATAAGATCGAATACTGTGGTCGGGTTATCCTCCAGGAAAGAAATATCATCTTTCCTTTGATTCTCGGAATCATTTTGCCAAGGCCCGACTCATAGTTCTCTCCCTTTTCCAGTTACTACGAGAACTTGTCATACTCCCTTGATTTGAGCTAAATGAGTAAAAACAAAATAAGGGAATTCTTAAGGGATTTTCCATAAATAAAAGAACAATAAAAAATCTAGGGTTTTTTGAGAAAAGATTTAGAAAATATTTTGAGAATGAGGCATAGCCTCGGAGTTTGTATGTGCGTGTACATGACAAAAAATAAAATAAGTAAATATTAAATAAGCCATAAACCATTTAAATAAACACATAAGGCAATCAAGTAAGCACGTATAGGGTCCTAAGCATGTTATATCTTATAGCCATCGACTTTGATACCAATCTGTCACACACCAACCTTTGGCGAAACTGTCAGGGCGCGAAATGTTGGTTCACAACTCATAAGGGCACTAACATACAATATTATTGACAATATCTAAATATTTTATTAAATTCAAATCAATTACATAGTATTCAAAAGAATATACAAATAAAACCAAAACATTAAAAATAATAAAATCTTCTCTTTTCATTAATAACCTAAAGTCTTTTCTAAATGACCTTTAAACACCTCAACCGTCCAAAGAATAACCTACAATGTGCATACAAAATAGATATATTTATCAACAACACATGTTGAGTAAGAATCACTAGATTTTTGACACTAATAATATAATATGTAAAAAATATGCAAATCAATATTGTGAGTATCAACAATTAAATATTTAACAAATAATGAGAAAATAATTGGTGTTGTTTGACCATCGCCTAGCGAATCGGACTTTGGCTACTAAGATGGCGTATGATCATACTTTTATGTGATTATGATGGATCTCTCTAAATGCGATAAAATAAACAAGCAAATAAGAAGCTAACATTTCTTCGTTTAACACAAGTCATGATTTGCTAGTTTCATTGAAACAAATGAATTGAGATTGTAATATGTTTAATATAATATGGTACGTATAAAGTCCCCAAAACAGTTTTGAAATCAGTAAAACAGGGGAGTGATTACTCACCTTAATGATTAGTGAGCTAATTGATAAAATACGAATAACTAAATGAATCCCAAGCCTTAAGCGAGCTGACTGATCCGACATGAAATGACCTGGAACTTTTAGACAATAAACTAGAATTAATAACGAGAACATAGCCACTAAATCAGATCAAACGTATGTGTAAAACTCAAGTTTTGAGGCTTTTAATATTTAAGCGAGCTGATACTGTTCAGAATCCAAACTTTGAGTCAGGAGTCGGGTTCGAACTAGTACATTCAAAATTTCAAAACAAATATAAAAGTCTTCTGGCCCAAAAGCTAGTTTTGAACAAGAGATAGAGTAATTAAAATTGACTTTTATGCCCTCAAACGGGTCAGAATCAAATTGACCATCAAAAATCCCTCAATCACTGAAATTGATTTAGGGCTTTTTGTTAATTAGATGAAAATACGCATTTTATCAGAAGATAACTTATCCGGAAAGATTAAGGAACAATGAGATAAACGAGGTCAAAGAGTCTTGAACACCAAAGTAAAACTAAAGCTTTGAAATACTTGAATAAAATGAATGGAGGAGAAGAATTTCGAGATTTTCAGAGATGGTGGCTGATTTGCAGTTGTATTTTGGGTTTAGGGTTGTGTTCTGATTAAGTATTATGGGTTATAACTTGTTTATGAAGTAATTCACCCGATTAGGAAACGAAATAAGCTATCAATGACAAATCCAGTATTATAACTAACAAAATTTGTTCTCATTATTTAGAGAATGAATTTGGGCATGTTATAATATTATATGATTTAACTTGGGGCTTAATTTTCGAGATTTGGGTCGGTTTAGGAAGGATTTCTCATTAACAAACGAATAAACGAGTAAAACGAACTCAATCTGCTGCAGTTGTCTCCCCACATCACGCAGCCACAATAGGGGGGTCTCCTCGCATGGCGCGGCATGGAGGATCTTCAACACGTTTCAAAATTGACAATTTTTGTCCCCAAAGTTTATAAAATACCATTTTTAGCCCTTTTTAAGTGATTTTAAAGTTTCTTAACCATTGTTTGATGAGTTTGAAAGTTACAAGGGTATAAAAAAAGTTTAATAAACTTAAATGCTATTAACTATAAGATTTTATAAATACAAAAGATCCAAATTACATTCCCGAGTCGGGTAAACGAATACGAATTCAAATATGAAAAATTCGAGATGTATAGCCTTTCCTACTTTTGGAAATTTCGTCCCGAAATTAAGGAAAACTAAAACAAAAATAGTGTTAAAAATAATTGAATTTTAAGGAATAACTTTCAAAATAAAATTTAAAATTTAATATAACATGGAACTTTGAGTAGTCGGAGCAACCCTCCAAATGAAAATCCGATAAGAGCACTTATATATAGGATGTGCTAGCGGCGTATCCTCTATGTCTTTATCATATTAGCATTTATACCATTACCCAAAACCACTTTCGGTTCTAAATTATGACACACAATTGTACGTACTATAGCTTCCATGCGAGGACTTGGATAATTACGTATGCATCCATAATTACTTAGACATAACTTTGTGAGGAAGTAAAAGTTTTAAATTAATCTTAAACTTAAAATCAGATGATCATAAATGTATGAAATACTAGAAATAAAACAATGAGGTAAACTTTCGAGTTTGATTAATGAAAACAATGATTTTTTTAAAAACATCTTTTGATATAAATGTACAAATCTTAAATTTGAAAGAAAATGAAATCCTTGAAGTTGAGATTATAAATTTTTAAATGAGATTACGACAAGATTGATCGTGATGAACGAGAATAGTAATATAAGATAACAAACGAACTTTCATGCGCAACAAATAAAATAACAAATGTGATTTTTATAAAGGCACCAAAAAATATCAACAATAAAAATTAAGTGAATGATTTAATTAGCAAAAAAGCTTAAAATGAGTAATGACATGTAAAACTTTTAAATATCGCAAACATTAGAAATGAAATTCTTAAGATCAAGAGTATAAATTTGAACAGGGTTAAACGAAGATTTTGATTAATCAAGTTTGGTTAGATGAGGAACTTATGAAATTTATAGAGAAATTGATACGAAATTGTAGCATTGCAACTGTGAAGTTGAAATGAGATAAATTCAAATTATAAGATTAAAATAATAAAATAAATGGTAAATAGTAATGGGAATGCAAAAATTTATGTATTCAAACAAATTATTAATAGATTAATTGGGAAGCGGATATTCTTGAATCACCGAGATAGTCTTATTCCAAACAACTCTTCAAAATTAAATATAATATAAGTTGGGTTATTAAAGTATCCAAGAATTAAGAGGAATCTTTCTATTTCCACATAATCGTTATAAATAATATGAAATAAGTAAATTGAATTATCCATTATTTATCATGAAAATTTAAATAAATAATGAATATTAAATTAATAGTGAAAATGAACATGGGAGGTGAAATATATAATAAAATAAAAGAAAACGTGAGGTTAGATATACATGAATCACCATGACTATTCCAACAACCTAGCGAAGCCATCATCAAAAATTCATAATTCTCAAGATATATAAAAAAATCAAAGTAGAGCGTTGAAATCTAGGACAATTCTAACAACCTATCTTATAGCCTTTGGCTTTGATACCAATCTGTCACACCCCAACCTACGGCAGAAATGCCGGGGCGCGACATTAGGCACTAACATACAATATTAGTGACAATACCTAATTATTTTATTAAATTCAAATCAAGTATACAGTATTCAAAAGAAATTACATATAAAACCAAAACAATTAAAATAATAACATCTTGTCTTTTCATTAATAACCTAAAGTCTTTTCTAAATGATCTTCAAACACTTCAACCATCCAAAGAATAACCTGCAATATGCGTACAAAATAGATATATTTGTCAACGACACATGTTGAGTAAGTAATCACCATATTTTTGACACTAATAATATAATATGTAAGAGATATGTAAATCAATATTGTGAGTATAAACAATTAAATATTTAACAAATAATGAGAAAATAATTGGTGTTGGCTTACTATTGCGTAGCGAATTAAGCTTTGGCTACTAAGACATAATAAATATAAATAAGGTGCTGGTTAACCATTGCCTAGTGAATTGGGCTTTGACTACTAATACGGCGTATGATCATACTTTAATGTGATTATGATGGAACTCTCTGAATGCGATAAAATAAACAAGAAAATAAGCAAGTAACATGATGTGGTCTAAATTATGCATATTATTATATAAATATTCCATACTTTTAGATACTTTTGAGCAAAGTTTTTATTGAATATTATTATTAATTGGTTCGTATGTGACTTAAATGGTTTTAAGAGACAATGAGCTATAAAATGGTGTATTCAAACTAAACTAGAGACCAACGACTTAATGTTCAAACGTGGAATATATATGTACTAGATTTTATCCCCTGTATTACGGGGGTTGTTTTACATTATACGTTTTTAATATTTATATATGTATATTTGGATTTTAATTTTATTTATTATAAGAAAGTTAATAATTAATATACTTGATGTTTTATGATGAAACGGTTTCACAAATAAATGATATGTTATAATCCGGTTTAAAAGCTATCTGGGTTTGGTGATACCCATTACCCGTTTATTTTCTTTATTATAAAATTGTTTCTTAATTATAAATAATATCTTTTTTTAAATAAAATAGGATATTAGTTTTTAGTATCTCCCTATTTTATAGGATTTTCATATCAAATATTTGATGAGATTATTTTTTAATATAATGAGATGTTATAACCCGTTTAAGAGCTATCTGGGTTTGGTGAGACCTTTACCCGTGAATTCGGGTCAAATGCGTGAGAAACCTTTATTTACAAACAAAAAAATCTGATGGATTCAGATAATGGTTGTTTTACATTTTTCGTTTTTTAATATTTATTTTTGGATTTAAATTTTCTTTATTGTAAGAAAATTAATAATATACTTAGGGTTTGATGATGAAAGGGTTTCATAAATAAATGATATGTTATAACCCGTTTAAAAACTATCTGGATTTGGTGACCCGTGACCCGCTTATGTTTTTTATTATAAAATTATTTATTAATTATAAATAATATCCTTTTCTTTTCAAATTGGATATTAAATTTTAGTATATCCCTATTTTATAGGATTTTCATATCAAATAATTGGTAAGATTAATTTTTAATTTAATGAGATTTTATAACCCATTTAAGAGCTATATGGTTTTGGTAAGACCGATACTCATGAATTTGGGTTAAATCAATGATAGGCCTCCATTTAAAAATCAAGCAATCTGGTGGCTTCCATAAAAGGGGGAGCGACCACATCGCAACACGTAGGATTTTAGGGGTTTCGTTTATATATATTATAGATATATATATTTTACTACAAATACATCATTTAGTTTGGTTTGATAGAGTATATAAAATTTCATCTAATTTAAAATGTAGACCTGGAACATGGCTTACAAATAAAAACAAATATTAACTTTACTTGGGTATGTAGTTAATATAATATATGAAGAATAATATGATTCACATCATGTTTTGTAGTTGAGAAGTGAAAGATCATTCATAAACACCTGAATGGTAAAAGTGGTCCAGCCCACTAGTTGGGATTAAGAAGCCCACGGAAAAAAACCTAGTGCCGTGGAGAAAAAGAAAATGTGGACGGCGGAGGAGTATATTTGGAGGGGGACGACACTATTATTATAAACTTTTTGTTTTGGAGATTAGTGGGACAGAACGGAGGCCGCAAGCAGGGGGAAGAGGGCAGCAAACAAAAGAAAATCATAGAGGCGCCCCTGTTTGATTAAACGAGAAGAGACCAGCCGCAAGAAGAAAAAGAGGAGTGACGCGCGCGTTGGTTCGCGTTGGGGCTCAACACCTACTCGTTCGTAACACTATTTTCTGGTTTGAATTTCTTATTTTCATTATGAATTCAGTGTTTGAACCTAATTATTATGTTTTACTCTTGAGTATGGTTGATGGCTAAAACTCCTAGCTACCTAGGTTTTTGATGACTACTTTATGGTTTGAGGATTTTTATTGGTTTTTGGTTACTAGTGTTGGATTAATACTAAAGTAAAGAATCTTTTATAATTGATTTGATGTATTTGCGTATCTAATTTTGATTTATTATTAATCTTTGTTCCGCGTGTGTCTTGTTGAACGTTTTTTTAGTTATAGACGCATATTTAGGTCGCTTACTGTGTGTTTGTGATTGTTTTATGGTTTTACTAGACGTAGTAATCCATAGGAACATTGGTTAGTGATTTATTAAGATTTTATATTCTACCTATCTAGAGACTGAGAGGTAATAGATAGTCGGATTGTCCTTGGGATTAGGCGTTTAGGCTAGAATGCTCTGACAGGAGGTTTCCTAGATTTCCCTAGTTTCATTGTAATTCAGTGTCTTATCGATTGTTCTTAGGTTACCCCTTGCACTTTAGGGTGTATTGAATAGTGAGACTGACAGGTAATCTATCTTTTAGGGTACTTTAGTATTGTTGGAGAGACTGACAGGTAATCCAACTAATCGGTAAGTTTAAACGGTAAGTTTAAACGCCCCTTAGTGTTTCCTTTTAGGTGACACCCGAAGAATGATCAGGGATCCACTAGGTTGTCTAAGGGTGTCGTATTTTAAGATCCCGGTTCCATCATAGTTTCCATAGCCGAGAGAGATCCAAGATTCACAAGTAGGATTCTAAACCTAGGTAGTGCTTCTCCTATGTTTGAGTTCGTCTAGGTAATCGAGCTAAAGTTAGTGTCGGTGTCATTTTAGTTTATAGTTAATAAATAAAAAACATAAAAATCAATTAAATCTTTTTATTTAAGTTTTTAGTCAGAGTCTAGTTTAGGTGTCGCTAGTGTCCTTTGGGTTCGATATCCGGACTTCATTAGGCTTTACTACAGTTGATAGGTACACTTGCCTGTCTAGTGGTCTAGCATTAGGATAGTCTAGATTTATAAATTTAAAACTAGAGGGTCTAGGTTAGGTTAATATTTTATAGACCGTTTTCAGCATATCATAACATTTAATACTTATAAACAACAAGTCATGATTTGCTAGATTAAATGAAATAAATGAATTGAGGTCATAATATGTTTAATATAATATGGTATGCATAAATCCCCCAAAATGGTTTTGAAATCAGTAAAATAGGGGAGTGATTACTTACCTTAATAATTAGTGAGCTAATTGATAAAATCAGATGATCATAAATGTATGAAATACTGGAAATAAAATAATGAGGTGAACATTCGAGTTTGATTAATGAAAAACAGAGAGTTTTTTTTTTAAAACATCTTTTGATATAAATGTATGAATCTTAAATTTGACAGAAAACGAAATCCTTAAAGTTGATATTTAAAATTTTTAAATAAGATTAGTACAAGATAGATGGTGATGAACGAGTATAGTAATTTAAGATAACCAACGAACTTTCGTGAACCTAACAAATAAAAAGAAATGTGATTTTTATAAATGTACGAAAAAAATATCAACAATAAAAATCAAATGAATGATTTAATTAATAGTTTAATTAACAAAAATGCTTAAAATGAGTAATGACATATGAAGCCCTTAAATATCGCAAATATTAGAAATGAAATTCTTAGGATCAAGTGTATAAATCTGAACAAAGTTAAACAAAGATTTTGATGAATCGAGTTTGGTTAGATGAGGAACTTATAAAATTTATAGAGAAATTGATACGAAATTATAGCATTACAACTATGAAGTTGAGATGAGATAAATTTAAATTATAAGATTAAAATACTAAAATAACTGGTAAATAATAATGGCAAAGCGAAATTTACATATTCAAACAAATTATTAATAGATTAATTGAGAAGCGGATATTCTCGAATCACCAAGATAATCCTATTCCAAATAATTCTTCAAAATTAAATATAATATAAGGTGGGTCATTGAAGTATCCACGAATTACGAGGAATCTTCATATTTTCACATATTCGCTATCAATAATATGAAATAAGTAAATTGAATTATTCATGATTTATCATGGAAATTTAAATAAATAACGAATATTAAATTAATAGTGAAAATGAAAATGGAAAGTGAAATAATATGATAAAATAAAAGAAAACGCGAGGTTTGAAATGCATGAATCACCATGACTATTCCGACAACCTAGCGAAGCCATCATCAAAAATTCATAATTCTCAAAATATATAAAAAAAAATCGAAGTAGGGCGTTGAAATATCTACGAACCACCATGTAATTTCAACTAAATAATGAAATTTAATTTCAACTAGAAGGTAACCCTCACATTGGTTACATTGACCACTTAAAGTTCCAGTTGTATGACATTTGTTCCGCTTTGGCCTATAAGATCGATTACTGTGGTCGGGTTATCCTCTAGAAAAAGAATATCATCTTTCCTTTGATTTTCAGAATCGTTTTGCCAAGGTTCGACTCACAGTTCTCTCCCCCTTCCAGTTACTATGAGAACTTGTCATAGTCTCTTTCTTTAAGGTGAAGGAGTAAAAACAAAATAAGGGAATTCTTAAGGAATTTCCCATAAATAAAAAAATAATAAAAATGTAGGGTTTTTTGAGAAAAGATTTTGAGAATGAGGAATAGCCTCGGAGTTTGTGTGTGCGTGCACATGATAAAATAATAAACTAATAAATATTAGATAAACTGTAAACCATTTAAATAAACATATAAGACAATCAAGTAAGCACGTACGGGGCCCTAAGCATGTTACTAGGACATTTCTAACGACCTGTCTTATAGCCTTCGACTTTGATACCAATCTGTTACACCCCAAGTCACGGCGGAAATGCCCGGGGCGCAAACTGTTGGGTCACACCTCACAAGAGCACTAACATACAATCTTAGTGACAATATCTAATTATTTTATTAAATTAAATCAAGTACACATTATTCAAAAGAAATTACAAAATAAAACCAAAACAATTAAAATAATAACATCTTGTCTTTTCATTAATAATCTATAGTCGTTTCTAAATGATCTTCAAAAGCTTCAACCATCCAAAGCCTACAATATGCGTACAAAATAGATATATTTGTCAACTACACATGTTGAGTAAATAATCACCAGATTTGTGACACTAATAATATAATATGTAAGAAATATGCAAATCAAAGAGTCTTGAACACCAAAGTCAAACTAAAGCTTTGAAGATCTTGAATAAATCGAATGGAGGAGAAGAATTTCGAGAATACTAGAGATGGTGGCTGATTTGCAGATGTATTTATGGTTTTGGGTTGTGTTTTGATTAAGTATTATGGGTTATAACTTGTTTATGAAGTAATTCACTCGATTAGGAAACGAAATAAGCTATTAATGACAGATCGAGTATAATAACTAACCAAATTCATTTTATTCCTTAGTGAAGGAACTTGGACATGCTATAATATTATATGACTTATCTTGGGGCTTAATTTTTGAGATTTGGGTCGGTTTAGGAAATATTTCGCATTAACAAATGAATAAACGAGCAAAACGAACTCAATCTGCTACAGATGTCTGCCCACGTCACACGGCCACAGTAGGGGAGTCTCCCCGCTTGGTGTGGCATGGAGGATCTTCAACACGTTTCAAAATTGTCAAGTTTGGTCCCCAGTTTGTAAAATACCATTTTAGCCCTTTTTAAGTGATTTTAAAGTTTCTTTAGCATTGTTTGACGAGTTTGAAAGTTGCAAGGGTATAAAAAAGTTTAATTAAGTTAAATTCTAGTAAATTTAAGATTTATAAATACAAAAGATCCAAATTAAATTCCCGAGTTGGGTAAACGAATACGAGTTCAAAAATGAAAAATTCAAGATGTTACATTATTAACGGCAAGTTCAACACACATAGGGTATTGTAGCTGAAAGGCTTAGGCTGTATGTTCGATATGTCGGTAGGCTCAACTTCTGAGAATGATAAAGGCGGTACGGTATGTTGACTTAACTAAAATTAATTTATTTGAGTATGGTGGGAAACATCTTAGGGTCTTGTTAGCTTAACTAAACTCGCGTAAGGAATGGGATGAAAGGTCGGATCATACTCATGCCTTGTGAAAGTTAGATCATCCAAATTAAATTTTTTCTCAAAAATAAATAGACTACTTATACAATGTTTTGATACGCTTAATGCTAGAGTATTCTAGGTGGTATGTGACATAAACTAAAATTGAGAATACTCAATGAGCCTTAACAGATCTAGTTCTGTGATTAAAACATATCATTTGAATGTATACAGTTAAACGATTATGATTAGGATGAAGGTTATACAATTAGTGTGTGTAGTGTGTGTGTCTGGAGAGAATTCGGCAGAGTAACAGTGCTAGTTCATAAATCAGGAATTCTCATTACGTTATGAATAATGTATAGGTTATATATAGGAGATGAGCTCATCCGTTAAGCATACCTTAATGAATGACTCATTCGTTACATTAAGTGATGCGAATGACCTAAAGTCATTCGTCCCTATTACATTAACACGAATATCCTTCATTCGTTATCACATTCGTTAGACTGGATAACGAATGCGATTTACATTAACACGAATGGACTCATTCGTTATGGGATAGGCGAATGGGCTAATACATTAATTACCAAAATGCCCTTGATACATTAAACTAATATAATAATCATTATAAAGATCGAGACGTCGAATCATCTATCGACAAACCTCCCTTGTTTCGAGCTCTTTATAATCTTCAAAATACTTTAACCCTGGAACATCTTTTTCTTCCAATTGGTGCAACTATGAATCTTGAATGCGTAGCATACTCGTATGACTCGCTGGAACTGCATTGCAAGATCATAGTCCTTCACATCTACAAATTGGATCTGATTATGGAATAACGCGTCATTATCAGACTCTGATAAGTTAACCAACCACATAGGATCGAGCACGCGAATGAACTCAGTCTTCATTCCCGATCCTAATACGATTATTTCTTCACTAGTTCGATTATCGTAATACCAACGATTGAACGTAGTGAACAGACTCCGAGGGAAGCTTTTCATTGGAACCCTCTTCATCGTCTTAGGCGGTTTTACCTATAGAACCATCTTCCTCCAGCCTGTGCATGGATCGATCTCGTCGATATATTTGTGAGTAGGCACCTATGGCTTGAAGAAGTTGAATCCACAACGAGCTTCATGTTGAAGATGTTCATAAAACCAACTAGCCCATTGATCTTTACCCCGATTGATAAACAGTCGGTTGGCCAAGGTTCTCATATCCCAACGTGGCATGGATCACACACCAATAATACGCTTAAAATAATAAATGCCGTGTTCCCATTTAACCACGTATACCTTAAGCTCTGAATCGTAAAGCCATGAAACTATGTTACCTTTCATCGATCTCGGGCTCTTATACTTCTTCATCTGGTATGCTGATGCTCGAGTCTTCGATTATTTGATCTCTTCGCGTTCGTTGTAGCGAAGGGTCTCGATCATCTTGTTCATATTTTCAACATTATGACCGAACATACCATCCAAAGCACGTTTCGTTTTTTTCTCATTCTCTATTTCAGTACTCGTCTCAGCTTGCTTATTCCAATAATCTCTTTCTTGCCTTAGACGTTCTTCTGAAGCATCGAAGTGTTCTGTTGCAAAGAATTCGATACCAGAATCAGAGTTGTTCGTTGTATACATATCTGGATACTCCTCTACTTCATCATAATCTGGCATATTCCCACGTGAAATACCAGTATTATCACTCGGCTCAAAATCCACTTCCACATCAACCGTTTTCCGCAACTCTTCCACTTCATCCTCGTTTAACCCCAGAAGCAGAGCGATTTGTTCTTTTGTTAACGAGTGATCAACAAACTCGCCCTCTTCTATTTCGTCTACATTCACCATGCTTCCAACAATCCCGTCCATACCGACAAATAAAATCATATTAGTCGTGATCGTGTTGACCGGGTTAACATTTGTGTAATCTTTGTACGGTATGATCTACAAATTATTACCTCCACTACTACTTGCCTCAACCTTATTACCTGCCGAAGATGAAGTACCACCCGGTTGCTGATCCTTTCCACCCATCTTATCATCAGGATCTTGATCATCATTCTTCAACTTTCTCAGCTCATCATCTTTACACGTAAGTTGCAGAATGATCTAGTTTTGCTTATTCAATCTCCCCCCCGAGTAGCAACAAGGGTTTTCAAATCCTTGTTTTCCTTCTGTATGAATTGAATATGACGATACATATTCCTTTGCTCGAGTCTCATCTGCTCTTGAAATACACGATCAACTGCAATTTGCATTTGTTGCAAATGAATCAAGTTAAGCAACTGAAACATCTAGGCCTGAGGTGACATCTGATTGAAATTCGGATGAACCGGCTACATTGGAATTTAAGGACGAATAAATGACATAAAGGAATGCTTAGGTCTATGCATCACAGTTGGACTAGCCGGAGACATTTGTGCTTGTGGGCTCGGCATAGTAGCAAGTATAGTCTGTGGTATATCACCGAATCGAGGATTAGTTACTGTAGTAGTCAACAATGTCATAGATGGAGAAACGACTGGAGAAGTAGGCATAGAAATATGAGTAGGAGATCTTGGAATCACAGGAGCCACTAAAGTAGGAATAAAAACAGGTATCGATGGTCTGATAGTAGGCATCGCCGATTGACTCGGTATTTCAATCCCGGTACCACGTCAAGCCCTCCGCTTCTTCGGTTTCTCAGCCTTTCCACCATAGGCTCTTTACCCTTCCTTTTTCTAATCTTAGCACTCGACAAACCAGCACTAGGTCCTTGACCACCATCATTATCATCACCCGCACCACCATCACCACCTTCACGCTCTGAATCTGAATTATCATGAGCTCTGCGATCATTAGGTGGGGGCTTCATAATCAATATTGGCTAGATGGCCAATCAAACGCTTATACCGAGGACGTTCATGTAACTTCTGACCACGATAAGTACGGATACGCCTCATAGTATCAAGAGTCATATGATCGAGAACCATCAAATCGTCTTTGTTTGTCGGGTGCTTAATCAAGTCTGGCTGCAGATCGTTGATAATCAACTAGAGAAATCGAGAATACATTGAGAACTTATTCTGATGTGTCGTGCAGTTCTCTTTCAAGTGATAGAATATCATTTTCGAGAAGTTGAATGGGTTGTTTAGAACCAAAGCAACAAAGGCTGACTGCAACATAATCCGACACTCATCATATCCACCTTTCCGTCCACCTAAGCAATGGATAAGTACATGTAATAAATACTTATATTGCTCGAACAGATACGCCTTGTTGTACATAGACTTATCTAAATCCCCCTTATACCTCAGTCTACCAAACAACCCTCTAATCAACGTCCGATCAAACTCGCACATGCCATCTACTGTATCTCTAAATCCCAACACGTCTCGTATTACAGGTACATCAATAACCACATGCTTATCCTGTATAACTGCCTCAATCTGGTTCTCCCTTTCAATGTAACAAGCGTTATCCTAGAATGCGCATATAATAATCTGGTATACAACCGTATCAGTAGAAATTGCTCGATAGATCCGTGAACGTTTTAGGAAACTGATAATGTCACCAAACATAGCAGAACCGAAGAACTCGTCTTGTAAAAATGCACAAATGTTGTGCTTTTAATCCCAAGGTAACAACACTTGTTCTTGTTCTGGTTCGGCTTCTTGAACATCAACATTAACTTCCTGATCAGGTTGTTGTTCGGGTACGAGATCAGGTATATTCTCCTCAGCCATACTTTAAAAACGAATACGTTAGTATATAAAATATTAAAAAATATTTCTGATTAACGAATGGTATGTTATTCATTAAAACTTTCTGAACGAATGAGCACATTCGTTAATCTTTACTTTAACGAATCACTTGCTTATTCGTTACTATAACGAATCGGGTAGTTATTCATTACCTTTAACGAATCTGTTCGTTCGTTGTCTAAACGAATCTGTTCATTCATTGACTAAATGAATGAGCACCTTATTCATTACCTTAACACATCAAGTCATTCGTTACTTTAACGAAAAACCAAGTTATTCGTTATTTTAACGAACGAATGTATAATTTGTCATATTAACGAATAACCCAGTTATTTGTTACAATAATGAATAAATTTCGTTATTCGCTAATTGTTAACGAACAATACATTTAAATTCAATTTTGACTTATGTAGGTCAAGATCAAAATAACCAAGAACCCAGAAAAATTAAAAATGATGCATTATACATCAGAGATTTGTCCAAACATTGATTAAACTCTAATTAATCCTAAACTTCATCGATAGTATTTCTAATGCATCAAATTACATTAATTAATACAAAACGATCAATGATTCAGAGTTATAAAGGCTAAAAAGTTTCAGTTTTGTATATCGATGATTAAATCCTAAAAACTAGTCCAAATCACTTGAAATTTGTATGTTCGAACTCGCCATTACCTGTATATTAACAATTGATTAGTTAGAACGAATAATAAACAGGCAAGAGTTTCCCCTGTATTTTTGCTAAAATAGTGAAGACGAATGGTTCTTAATTCGTCGTCTTGAGATTATAAACCCTCATCAATAATTGCACGAAACCCTATACTATTCGTTAATTCAAATTAATGAATGAGCTATTCATTCGTTAATTTAAATAAGCTTATTCGTAAAAATCACCCGAATAACTTTCATTCGTTAACTTTTTAACGAATAAATCAGTCATTCGTTAATTTTTAAAATAAATAAGTTAATTTAATTTGCCATTCGTTAATACAGTGCACGAATGAACACATTCGTTATCTGCAAACGGAAGAGAATGCGCATTCATACCGAATGAGGTTCATACGTTTTGATTCTTAAGGAATGTCATGTCATTCGTTATACTGTTATAACAAATAAGCCATACCTCTTAACGAATGAAGTCAATTTCAATCAAAAAGAATTAAATAATCACTTTTAATCCAATTAGGGTTTCAAATAACAATACTTTAAGATTATTTACGTTAACCGTTCAAACTTTGATCGGAAATCATTAAAATAAGCGGATATACTTTAAAATCAATACTTTAAGCACGAGTTAACTTAAAATGTTGGAAAATATTTTTATTTTTTACCTTGAATAGTTTGCTCGCTCGGTAAATCAAAAATAAAGCAGAAACAAAATATTTTTGATTTTTCAAAATTTATATCAATACACATTAAAATGTTTTTGTATTTTTCATTTTATCAAATAAAATAACAAAAATGAAACATGAAAATGTAAAGCAATGAATGTAAAGACAATTAAAGCAGTACATATTTTTGTGAGTATGAGCAGGGAATCGTATTGACTTATGACTTTTCTAAGCAACACTTCAGTTTCAATCTTATTATGCACGTTACCCAACGATGATTGCAGATATAATTGTCCTCTTAAACTTTACACAGACTTGTCGGAAACTTTACGATATTATTAAGGTTCAATTAAGCACGAATCATATGTGGACTCCACCTATCAGACGTAACTTTTCTATCTCTTATACAGTGAAGATTCACTTGTACGTTTTCCTTTTAACTTTAAGATCTGATAAACTGTGACTCATGCAAAAAGTAAGAAAGTAAAAATAAGCAGAACGTTAAAATTTCCCTTAAGATCGGTATGTAAGACCCCGAATCCCGGGAATCCTACAATTGGTAATCAAGTCCACAAATTCACAAAAAATTTAAAATCAAACGATTCGTTTTATTTAAAACAAGTTCAGAGTAAATAACAGCGGAAAAAGTGTAAGTATTTAAAAATCCCAAATACGGGTGCAAATGTCCAAAAATCAAATATAAATAAAATATCTGTTTTATTCGAAATCCTCGACCAGAAATGCCTTTAACCTCCCGAGTAGCATCCAGCACGTCCAAGCGGTAGCATCCAGTTCTTAACCTGAAAGTCAATCTAACATGCACACAAAGTCAGCTTGAGCTAAGTGAGTTCAAGTTTTAAATAAATAATATCAGTAATGGAAATTATGATAGTCATGCCAAAAGTTTAAAGATAAAAAGAGTACATTCATTAAGTCATCATTACCGCAGACTAAACATTCTCATACATATGTACATATACAAAATATACATATATAAACATCCTTTAAGTACATCCCTATATATATAACAATATATATATATATATATCATCCACGTATTACATTCAGGGTCGAGCACACGTACAACCCAAACACGTAACATCCGATGATGATCATGCCACACGAGCCTCCCCCCTCACGGGCTTTTCAGGGCCCGCCACAGGATTTAAGAACCTGAGTCGTATAGTTTGGCCCGGCCAAGATCACCATCCATCCGTATGCAAACACAAAGTAGGCATACATAACATCCGTAGTCGAAACGTCTACAACATCGCCAAATATAAGCCAAACAATAATTTATATATATATATATATATATATATATACATACAATAACATTCCAAGGCCAACTATAAACTAGCAAGCCTATATAAAATAGTTTAAACGTTTCATCAGGAAAAATCGTTTAATACTAGGTATTAATACTAGGCCTAATAGCAACCTCGAGCCTAGACCACAAGTAATATGTATAACCTTAAGGAATATAAGACCATAAACGAGTCTACAATATCCTAAGGCATAAAATATAGTCCACAAATAGTTTCATAAATGCACAAATATGAATAAGGCTATGTAATACCATCCAAATAGTTGTAACGAGTAAAATCGTGTAAAATTGTATTATGGTGTGCATGCTAGCCCAAAACTTGAAAAGAGTAAAAAAGGGCATCATGAACTCACCTGAAACGAGCCACACAAACACCAAAGAGTTTGAGAACTTCAAAGCCAATCCACAGTTTACAAGCCTGTCGGATTGCACACAAAGATTACTAACTAAACGTACCGACTCGTTTATCCTACGAGACGTTCTAACATGATTTGATTGACCTAAAGCCTTGACATTACCATATTCAATTACATCAGCCCCCGAGGTCATGTATTTACCAAAACCACCCTTAGTTAATCTCGGGGACAAAGGGTTCCCAATTTACCCCCGAAAGTTGGTGACTTTATCGAATACGCGTGTTAACGGGTTGTTTATGCACTTAGATACCGACTCAGCCCCATGTTCACCAAATTTAGTAAAATCACAGCCAACAAGTCCACACGACGCTACACGAGTTGGATGGGTCGGTAATTCGCAAGCACGATGCACAAACTACCAATAAACGCGAATTTGCGCCGTTCCGACCCGTTTGAGTAACCGACAACCAATTCAGCCAGTTTTTCACAGCCAACAAATCATACCGAGGCTACAACATCGGAATTGGTTGTTAATTCCCTCAAACAACGCGCTAGACGCAACAATTGACAAACTAGACAACTGAAACCTAGTTTTCACTTCATCAACAGTTGACCAATCTAACGAATGCCAAAACTCATGATACTAAAGTATATTACACTAGACATACCTAAGAAGATGATGGAGCACGAACTTCAATTATAACAGCCCCGAAAGATGCGAGAAAGGGCAGCCACCAGTTAAGCCTAAAACGAACTTATCGATCAATAACGAATATAACATGCAGATTTTAGCATGCAAAGATGCATTTTATTACATAGGAAAACCATGGAATTAAATTATTAAATTTTTACCAGAGTTGCATAAATATATTAAGTTTATAAAAATATTTTTATTATATTTTTCTAGTGGACACAAAAATCATAAAAATTCCTCCAACACAGAAAGGTATGTGCAGCTATTTCAGTGCGCAACAAAATGGTTTTATTTTTATAAAATTCATTACCCAGCCAAATTAAACAATTCTAATTGGGTTTGGTTCCTAACTCAAAATATTAACTTCCAGAAGTGTAACCAACCAATTTAGACTTGTCAAAAAAGGGTTATGATGTCGGGAAGACAGACCAGAATCCGTCATCCCGCATCAGCTTTAACACTCGATCTTATAAAATCATAAAAAGTATTCAAATCTCGTCCAAAAATTACCTATTATACATTTCTGGAAACTAGAATCAAAGTAGAATATCATAGAAACAAGAATCGATCAAAAACAATATATTTTCATCGAGTTACAGGCCAAGCAATAAACAAGTACGAATCTGTCAGAAATTGTTATAATCAAAACTCAACCCTAACGTGTTCAACAAAGGGTTTAATGGTGAAAGAGAGTTATACCAAGATAGAACCGACTTGGAATTGAAGTTTTGATGGCCAGAAACGGGCTGGTCTTTCACGGAAATTGAGAAGAGAGGGGGAGGGGGGGGGGGGCGCCGATCGGCCTAGATGGTTAGGGTTTAGGTTTATTTATTTATTTTTTGTATAATATAATAATAATACATTCTAGCCCCTCCACTGTAACGCCCGTTAATTCCGGTTCCAAGAGTAAAGCTTGTAAAGTATGTATTATTCTTGGGATTTAACCGACGTTTCTCAGGAGCCTTTACGTCATCCCGGTACGTTAAAATTATGTAACTTTCCACCCAAGTTGCTACACACTTCATACTGGAGGGACTAGAGTGTAATTTATTTTATATCATAATATTAAAAAAAAACCCTAACTCCTAACCCTAGGGCAGCCGATCGGACTCAAGACCCCCCTCCCCTGCTCAAAAATCTTTTGTCCAGCCGTGTTTCAACCGTAAAAACTTCAATTCAAGGTCAGTTTTATGATTCCCCATGTCTTTTACACCTTAATTGATCATATTAACGCGTTTATTGGTCGTTAAGGTTGAGTTTTGATGATAATAGTTTGCTGACAGATTCGTATACGTTTATTGTAGGGTCTGTAACGCGATGATAATCTATTGATTTTTATCTATTCTTGATTCCAAGATGTTCTAATTTGAGTCTAGTTTCCAGAAAGGTATAATACGTACTTTTTGGATGAGATTTGAATGGTTTTTATGAATTTGTAAAATCGAGTGTCAAAGCTGATGCGGGATGACGGATTCTGGTCTGTCTTACCGATGTCATAACCCTTTTTTGACAGGTCCAAATTGATTAGTTCCACTTCTGGAAGTTAGTATTTTGAGTTAGGAACCAAACCAAATTGGAATCATTTAATTTGGCTGGGTAATGATTTTTATAAAAATAAAACCATTTTGTTGCGCACTGAAATAGCTGCACATACCTTTCTGTGTTGGAGGAATTTTTATGAATTTTGTGTCTGCTAGAAAAATATAATAAAAATATTTTTATAAACCTAAGACATTTACTAAAGTCTGGTAAAAATTTAATAATTTATTTCAAAGGTTATCCTATATAATTAAATCCATCTTCGCAAGCTAAAATCTGCACGTTTTACTTGTTATTTATCGATAAGTTCGTTTTAGGCTTAACCGGTGGATGTTCTATTGTGTTCTTGTCGGGGCTGTTTGAAGTGAGTTTTTGCACCAAAATCTTCCTAGGTATGTCCCGTATATCATACTTAAAGAGCATGTTCATAGGTGTTCGTTAAGTTGATCAACTAGTTGTAGTTTGATTGTTATGTTCGGTTGTCTAGAATTGTAGTTTGGCGCATTTAACGCGAGGGTTGAAGTGATTAACGACCAATTCAGCTCGGGAACACTTGGTTTGATGTACGGGCTGTCCAAAATTCATTTTTATAAGTTATGGGGCTGAATTGGTTGTCGGTTACTCCAACGGGTCAGTACAACGCGCAATTGTGTTTACTGGATAGTTGGTGCGTTGTACTTGCGGGTTACCGACCCATTTGACTCGTGTGGCGTCGTGTGGACTTGTTGGCTGTGATTTTATCATAATGGGTCCACACGGGGCTGATTTGGATGTTAACGGCCTAAACGACTCCTAAACGCGCGTGTTAGTGTCACCTAGTGCTCCCGGGGGCAAATTGGGAATTCTTTATTCCCGGGAGTACCTAAGGGTCGTTTTGGTGAATTTGAGACCTCGGGGGCTGTTGTGATTAAGTTTGATGAGGTCGAGGGTTTAGGTAACTCGAACCATGTTAGAACGTCTCGTAGGATAAACGAGTCATCTTGATGTCATTAGTATTGATTGAATGTAAACCGACAAGTGTTTGAGTTTTGGGATTTCTTAGGGATTCTCTAGCTCGTGGTGAATCCACGTCTTGTGTCAGGTGAGTTCTTGATGCCCCGTTTAACTCTTTTTAAGTTTTGGGCTAACATGCATACCTAAGCAATTTTGCTTGATGAAATGTTTTAAACTATTTTGCATAGGCTTGCTAGTATTGGTAGGCCTTGAAATGTTATAGAATGTGTGTATGTATATATATTATTGTATGGCCAATATTTGGCGAATGTTGTAGTCGTTATCGACTACGGAATGTTACGTATGCCTACTTCATGTTTGCATGCGTTGAATGGAATGTTACGTGTTGGGGTTGTACATTTTCTCGGCCCTGAATGTTATATACATATATATATTTATATATATAGGAATGCACGTATAGAGATGTTTATATGTAAGGATGATTATTTATTAAATGTGATGACCTAACTGATGTATTTCCGTTTACAGTTTTAAAACCGTTGGAATGATTATTAAGACTTTTGTTACTTATTTAAAACTTGAACTCACTCAGCTTAAGCTGACTTTGTGTGCATGTTAGTGTGAGTTTCAGGTTAGGAAGATGATGCCTTATCGCTTGGACGTGCACGAAGCTACTTGGACGGTGAAGGGCATACGGGATTTGAAGACTTTATTATTAAACATTTCTTTTTAAAATTTTTTTTTAAAGATAATTAAGTTGGTTTTGGGCAAAATTCCCAGGTTTTGGGAATTTATTTTGTTATTTTACGTTTTCCACTGAATTTTACTCTGAAATGTAACATCCCAAAATTTCTAAAGTAATATTTATTATATTATTTTGTCGGGTGAAATAAACGAGTTAGTGGAACGATAATAATAATAGCAAAATATGAAGACTTAGTAGGATAATTAGATGGGATTAGATATGGACCAAAAGGAAATATGGGCCTTCGGTCCATGTGCTTAAGGGAGTATAAATACCCCCTTAAACCCCAATCCTTTCCATTCCATCCATTTATCCATCCTAATCTCTACACACTCCAAAACACACACAACCCGAACCAAGATCCAAAGGCGAGGACCCGAGCTCGTTGTTGCTAGATCGTCGTGACGAACCAAAGCAACAAGACCAGCTCGTGTTCGTAGTTCGACTCATTTACGGTACGTTTATATCGAGAACTTGTTCGTTTAGGTTTGGATTAGTATAGAAATGATAGATCTGTGTTTGTATGGTAAAAACGAATCCAACAAAGCTAAACTTACTGAAAATGGATATGATTTGATGGGTTAATCGATTGATAAAAGAACCCGTAACCTATATGCCTAAATCGCACCCTTTAAACATCGATGTTAGGTTGATTTGATGGTTGGGGTTTGTAGGCGCTGGTCAGACGATTCCGTGGATACCTAAATCGAGTTATTTGGTTAAGAAACGAAGATGATTAAGGGATTTAAGGACGAACAGTACCTGCAGCTGGACAACTTCGCCTGCAAGCTAAGTTCGCCTGATGAACTTCGCCTGCAAAGCTAAGTTCGCCTGATGACAACTTCGCTGCAAAGCTAAGTTCGCCTGATGACAACTTCGCCTGCAAAGCTAAGTTCGCCTGATGAACTTCGCCTGCAAAGCTAAGTTCGCCTGATGACAACTTCGCCTACGGCCAAGTTCGCCTAACTGGTAACTTCGCCTAAGGCCAAGTTCGCCTAATTGATAACTTCGCCTAAGGCCAAGTTCGCCTGACTGATAACTTCGCCTAAAGCTAAGTTCGCTTAAGGTTTAACTTCGCCTAAAGTTAAGTTCGATTAGAAAATAAATTAAAAACGATAAGTAAAAGTAAGCTAATACTAGGCCACCAGATTAAATCAGGCAAGTATTGATACGTGTAACTTATACAGTCAGCCGAGCTCAGTTAAAGAAGGGATTTACAACTATCGGAGGAAGAAGCAGAGTTCAGGTGAGTTTCTAGCCCCATTTATGTGTTATGTTTTCGGGGCTGTGTGCATACTCGATGTGTTGTTAATACATTTATCCTAAGTGATAAGTGTATGCCATATGTGATGGATATGAATGATTGCTTGTCGGTATGCGAACGATCTTCGGATATTGCGCGTACTGTCAGGTTAAAAATAAAGGTACGAATATTATATATCGAAGATGTATGAACATTACAAATGAATACTTGCCAGGGCGTGAACGATCTTTGGATATTGCACGTATCGACAAGAGGTATGGTTGTTAAATGAATGATGTAAAGAACGCCTAGAGTGTTCTTATGCTATAATGTAATTATTGTATATGTGAAGTATGTGTATACAGGTACACGAATGGTATGTGAGTTCTACGTTCGACATAGTAAGTTAGGATGACAAATCCCTCTAGCTTCTGTCGGACATAGACTCGGCTGGTGATGGCGTAGTTAAGGACTGCGGGCCTTATACGTAATGTAGATGATAGATGTAAACGTAGATAGGGACGGTGGGCCTTATATGTGTTACAGATAATAGATGACAACGTAGTTAAGGACTGCGGGCCTTATACGTAATGTAGATGATAGATGTAAACGTAGATAGGGACGGTGGGCCTTATACGTGTTACAGATAATAGACGACAACGTAGTTAAGGACTGCGGACCTTATACGTATTATAGATAGGCATCAGCATAGGAAAGGACTGTGGACCTTATACGTGCTGTATTTGTATTGTGGTAGCATAGGGGAGGACTGCGGACCTCGTACGTGCTATGGTTTAGGTTGCAACATAGGGAAGGACTGTGGACCTTGTACGTGTTGTGGATGTAGGATGGTATAGGGAAGGACTGCGGACCTTGCACGTACCATAAATGGTGAACATAGGTAAGGACTGCGGACCTTTTACGTGTTCACGACCTTGAGTACATGTATAGACGGCGGACTATGAACGTACTCTCGGTAGACTGAGGTTAGTGATTGTAGATATGTATGTATGTATGGTAGTAAGTATGTATGTAGAACAGAAGGGTAACTAGTTAGGTATGGATATGTATCTTCAGCTATGTATGTATGTGTATGTATTGTATGGCGTCCGATTAACTAGAACTCACTCAGCGTAGCTGACTTTTAGTATGCACGCAGGTGAGTAGAATGAGACAACTAGCTTGAGCGGGCACATGGTGGGCGAATAGGAGACTGGCATCTGAAGACTCAAGATGTTTTAATGTAATTGACGTTTATTTTGAAAGACAAGAATGTTTAAATAAGGCAAGTTTTGAATTGTTGTAACGTTTCATGAAAGTTTTTATATTCCGCGAAAGTTTTAATGAACTCTGATTTGTAAGAACTGTGTTTATGAGTAAATCCGACGCTAAAGTAAGGCTACCGGGTTCGGGGCCTTACATGAAATTGGTTGCTTAATGGAACGATTGATTTTTTTTTAGTTTGAATATTTTATAAGTGTTTTGTATGATTACCAACTGTGGGGTTCCCGGGGTTCGGGGACTTACATCCACTTTACTAATGATCGAATTTGTAAGAAAGTTAAGTGAGAAACGTTTACGAGGTCGGCAAGAAGCTCTCGGAAGAATGCCGGGTCAAGCCCGAAAGGTGTACACAACAATACAAGGTTAAACCTTTTGTTGGAAATTAACGGGCGTTACACGGTATTACCACACGCAGATAAGGTTCCATTTTAACAAAATAAAAAGATAAAAATAAGTTGAAGTTGCATAATGTAACACCCCGGCTAAAGCGGAAACGTCTGAGTTTGACGTACAGATTGCTCAAAAACACGTGACACTGTTAGGTGACCATAATAACATTATTTCATTTAAATCTTTAAGTAACACAAGTTTGTCAAATAATATAAGTTGTAACAAATAAATAAACAAAATGATAAGTTGTTCTTTGAATATCCTATAAGTATGTTATGTGTCTTCTAACTTTCATCCTAGTATCTTTACACCTGTAACATATTTATAAAATAAAGTCAGCTATGAACATAGCCGGTGAGATTCCCACAATTTGATATACTACGTAAAAATCATACAATTCATGGACAAGTGATAAGTGTAAGACCCCGAATCCCAGGAATCCTATAGTTGGTAATCATATCCAAAATTCATAAAAATTTAAAACCAAAAGCAAGTTCATCTTATTAAAACCATTTCAGAGTAATAAACAGCGGAATAATGAATATCAAAATTCCCAAAACCAATACCGGGAAGGGTGCCCAAAACCAAAATTTAAATTGTTTAAAGTAATAAATGAAAAGAAAAAAATTTGCATTATTAATATCCGACTACATATGCCTTCAACCGTCCGGGTAGTCTCGAGCACGTCCAAGCGGTAGTTCCCTACTTCTCAACCTGAAAATCCATCTAACATACACACAAAGTCAGCTTGAGCTGAGTGAGTTCAAGTTTTAATATACGACATATATATAAACCATTCCAAGAATTTAAGTATACTACGGAATATGAACAAATAGGCAAATGGATAAATGATAAGTAGCCATATATATATATACATATATATATATACATATGTATACATATATGTATATACATATATGTATACATATATGTATATACATATATGTATACATATATGTATATACATATATATATATATATGTATATATATATATATCCCTATGCATAACATCCAAATAATACAATATATATATATATATATATATATCCCTATGCATAACATCCAAATAATACAATCAAGTTCGAACACACGTAAGACCTAAGCACGTGATACGGGATTTTAGGGACCCGTTATGATGATTATGCCACACGAGCCGCCCCCCTCACGGGCTTTCCAGGGTCCGCCACAGGATTTTAGAACCTGAGTAGTATAGTTTGGCCCGACCAAAATCATCATGCACGCTACATTCAATATGATGCTGATCATGCCACACGAGCCTCCCCCCTCACGAGCTTTCCAGGGCCCGCCACAGGATTCTAGAACCTGAGTAGTATAGTTTGGCCCGACCAAAATCATCATGCACGCTACATTCAATATGATGCTGATCATGCCACACGAGCCTCCCCCCTCACGAGCTTTCCAAGGCCCGCCACAGGATTCTAGAACCTGAGTAGTATAGTTTGGCCCAGCCAAGATCACCATATAAGGCATTCATGGTCAAACACACGTACACGGGCCTCTCCACCACGAGTCAAGACTCGAGTAATATATTTGACCCGGACACGGTAAGACATAAGCACGTGACACGAGCCTCTCCACCACGAGTCAAACCCGAGTAATATATTTGACTGGGTCACGGATTACACATCCAAACACGTGATACGGGCCTCTCCACCACGAGTATAACCCGAGTAATATATTTGACCTGATCGCGGTTTAACATACAACGAGCCTTTCCACCACGGGATTTTAAAACCCGAATAATATATTTGACCCGCCTTAATGATGATCACGCCACATGGGCCTCTCCACCACGGGATTTGAAAACCAGAGTAATATATGACCGTAATCATCATGCACACACATATCAATGAGCCTACTCACATAGTTCTTAGTCACAAGGAACTAAATAATATCAACAATCGTAGGCTATAAGGTAATATATAATAGTTAGTCCAAAATATGAACTAAAGTAAATAGGTCTACTCGTATTCAATTAACACCAAGCCTGATAACATCCTCGAGTCTAGCCCATAAACAACGTATATAACCTTAAGGAATTTATGACCAAAACGAGTCTAAAATATCCTAAGGAATAGAATATAATCCACACCGGATTTCATAAATGCACAAATAATACCAAGACAATACAATGTCCTTCAAATTGTTTTAACGAGTAAAATCAGGTAAAATTTGCAGTTGAGTGTGTATGCCAGCACAAAATGTAAAAAGAGTTAAAAAGGGCATCATGAACTCACCTGGTACGAGGCACACAGTCAACAACGAGCTAGAGAATCCCTAAGTATTCCCACAACTCAAACGCCTGTTGGATTACACGCAAAGATTACTAACGGAACCGAACCGACTCGCGTATCCTACGAGGCGTTCTAGCATGGTTTGATTTACCTAAAGCCTTGGCCATACCAAGTTCAATTAAAACAGCCCTCGGGGCCTTGTATTTACCAAAACCTCCCTTAGCTAATCCCGATGACAAGGATTCCCAAATTACCCCTGGAAGTTGCTAGTTGAACGAATATGCGTGTTTATGAGTTGTTTATGCTCTTAACAACCAACTCAGCCCTGTGTGGACCAAATTTAATAAAATCACATCCAACAAGTCCACACGACACTACATGAGCTGGATGGGTCGGTAACTTGCAAACACAACGCACCAACTATCTAATAAACGCGAATTCGCGTTGTACCTACCCGTTTGAGTAACCGACAACCAATTTAGCCCCAATACTTACAAAAATCATTTTTCCACAGCCCGTATATCAAGCCAAAGTTACACAAACTGAATTGGTTGTTAATTCCTTCAAACCTCGCATTAAACGCAACAATTTAACAATCTAGACAACCGAACACTAGTTTTCAATCTATCACTAGTTGACAAATCAAATGAAAACCATAGCTCACGATATTAAAGTATGTTACACTAGACATACCTAAGAATATTATGGAGCAAGAACCTCAATCAAAACAGCCCCAAAAGTGTTCAAAAGGACAACCACCGGTTAAGCCTAAAACGAAAGTATCGAGGAATAACTAGTATAACATGCAATTTTTAGCATGCAAAGATGTATGTTATTACAAAGTAAAACCATAAAAATAAATTATGAAAATTTTACCAGAGTTTAATAAATGTCTTAGGATTTTATAAATAATTTTTTTTATATTTTTCCAATTCACACAAAAATCATAAAAATTCTTCCAACATAGAAAGGTACTTGCAGCTATTTCAGTGCGCAGCAAAAGTATTTTGTTTGTTTAAAAATAATTACCAAACTAAATTAATCGATTCCAACTAGGTTATAATCTTAACTCAAAATTTGAAATTTCAGAAGTGGAATCTACCAATTTGGACTTGTCAAAAAAGAGTTATGATGTCGGGAAGACAGACCAGAATCCGTCACCCCGCATCAGCCTTGACACTCGATCTTATAAAATCATAAAAACTATTCAAATCTCGTCCAAAAAATTATATATTATACCTTTCTGGAAACTAGACTCAAAGAAGAACATCATGGAAACAAGAATCGATTATAAAAAATCAATTTTCACGAGTTACAGACCAAACAATAAACAAGTACGAATCTGTCAGCAACTGTTTTAATCAAAACTCAACCCTAACAAGTTCAACAAAGGGTTTAATGGTGAAAAAGACTTGTATTAGGGTAGGACTAACCTTGAATTAGAGTTTTACACTTGGGAATCGGCTGGAGATAGAAAAAAAAAATGGAGTTTGAGGCTGCTACAGCTGCTGCGATCAGACGGGGTGGGGGGGGTGGGGGGGGGGGGGGGGGGGGGGGGAGGAAATAGCGTTTTAGGTATAATAATTGAATTTACATACTAGCCCCTCAACTTTGCAAATGGTGATAACTTGGATGAAAGGTTAATTGGTTAGACTTTCGAGAATGACCAGGAGGTCCCCAAAGAATACCGGATCAATCCTGAAAATTTATACAAACTCTACAAATGTCTCATGCAGATGAACGAAAAATGTCGGGTGTTACATACTAAACTAGCCTTCAAGTTATAAGAGGTGATGCCTTGAGCGAAAGGAAGGATAAACGGACTTCTACAACGTAGTACAAGGTAGATGAAATCCCGCCTTTTAAACAAACTTTTATAAGCGATCGAGCCGATTAAGGAAATTTTCGGGCGTTACAATAAGCAGGCAAGTAAAGTCCTTTCCAATTGGTATCAACCAACGTACTCAGGTAATCGTTTAAGTAGGGTTCTTTCTAGTTGGTAACAACCAACGTACTCGGATAATGAAACCCTTTTCCTCTCGATACAATTGACCTGAGTGCAAAGGGGAGCGTATGATCATACTTATTGAGGCTACCACGTGCAAGTAAATTTGAGCAAGTAATCAAGTAACACCCAAGTCCATATAGTGAATTGTAGTTTGTAAGCAAAATCATAAATACTTGAAGTTTTGTAGAATACATAAGCTACCCCAAAATATAAAAATGTAAAAAAAAAAAGGGGTTGTGAGAAACTCACCTTGAAATCGAAGCTAAACTTGCAATATAAGCCGAAATATGATAACGAGACCGAAGCAACCGAAAGTGCGTTAAAGAACTCAAAATGATTGAACTCCTTGAAGTATAATTAAAACAAAAACAAAATCTAACTATCGGGATTGAAAAGGTTATAAATATTTGATTAACGGGATATTGCGTATATTTTGTGGGATTTTATGGCACTTGGATATATATTGTTTTGAAAAAGATTACTAACGAAAAGTATTTAACGAAAGGTATTTTGTATTATAATAATATTTCTAAATTTTAATGGATCATGATGATTTATATTTATTTTAATATTATTAAGTTTAATAATTTGATATTAATATGGGGAAATACGATGCACAAATTAAATTTGACGAGTTAAGGCTAACGAATTATAAATCTATCTTTATCAGCTTAGTGAACTATAAACTAACGAATTACAGTTTAACAAATTAAAGTTTAACGAATTTACATTACCGAAACGAATTAGAAGTGGGCGACTTAAAGTTTAACAAAGCAATATACAAATTAAAGTTAATGAACTAATATTAACGAATAAAAGTTTATTGAAACTAACATTAATGAATTAAAGTTTATTGAAACTAATATTAATAGTTTAGTATTATAATAATAGTTTTTTTTTTAAATAAACATATCAATTTTCTTTATTTAGATGTGTCAAAAATTGGGTTCCAACATGTAGAAACATAGATATTACATCAATATAGCAGGTAGGCGGGCAACAAGCTGCGCCGCCACCCCTTTCTGAATTGCAAACCCTAACCTGCTAAAGACTACCCCTGCCCTTTGGAGTCGACACATTGCTATGCACAACCTGTTGGACCTGGTTAGAAAACGGATAGCTTCCGGTGCCAAGGAGCCAAATGTATCAAAAGCCAGAGGGACAAAAACATGTTGGTTCTCTTCGCAGGCTTTAGCATGTTTCTCCACCTTATTATTTTACCTTGTTATGAATATGG